>NW_019154096.1:68780975-68816343 GCF_002288905.1 Enhydra lutris kenyoni | reverse complement strand
GTTCCATGTGCACTAGAGAAGAATGTGTATTCTGTTGCTTTGGGATGAAATGTTCTGAATGTATCTGTGATGTCCATCTGGTCCAGTGTGTCATTTAAGGCCTTGATTTCCTTGTTGATCTTTTGCTTGGATGATCTGTCCATTTCAGTGAGGGGAGTGTTAAAGTCCCCTACTATTATTGTATTATTGTTGATGTGTTTCTTTGATTTTGTTATTAATTGGTTTATATAGTTGGCTGCTCCCACGTTAGGGGCATAGATATTTAAAATTGTTAGATCTTCTTGTTGGACAGATCCTTTGAGTATGATATAGTGTCCTTCCTCATCTCTTATTATAGTCTTTGGCTTAAAATCTAATTGATCTGATATAAGGATTGCCACTCCTGCTTTCTTCTGATGTCCATTAGCATGTTAAATTCTTTTCCACCCCCTCACTTTAAATCTGGAGGTGTCTTCGGGTCTAAAATGAGTTTCTTGTAGGCAACATATAGATGGGTTTTGTTTTTTTATCCATTCTGATACCCTGTGTCTTTTGATTGGGGCATTTAGCCCATTAACATTCAGGGTAACTATTGAGAGATATGAATTTAGTACCATTGTATTGCCTCTAAGGTAACTGTTATTGTATATTGTCTCTGTTCCTTTCTGATCTACTACTTTTAGGGTCTCTCTTTGCTTAGAGGACCCCTTTCAATATTTCCTGTAGAGCTGGTTTGGGGTTTGCAAATTTTTTCAGTTTTTGTTTGTCCTGGAAGCTTTTAATCTCTCCTTCTATTTTCAATGATAGCCTAGCTGGATATAGTATTCTTGGCTGCATGTTTTTCTCGTTTAGTGCTCTGAATATATCATGCCAGCTCTTTCTGGCCTGCCAGGTCTCTGTGGATAAGTCTGCTGCCAATCTAATATTTTTACCATTGTATGTTACAGACTTCTTTTCCCGGGCTGCTTTCAGGATTTTCTCTTTGTCACTAAGACTTGTAAATTTTACTATTAGGTGATGGGGTGTGGACCTATTCTTATTGATTTTGAGGGGGGTTCTCTGAACCTCCTGGATTTTGATGCTTGTTCCCTTTGCCATATTGGGGAAGTTCTCTCCAATAATTCTCTCCAATATACCTTCTGCTCCCCTCTCTCTTTCTTCTTCTTCTGGAATCCCAATTATTCTAATGTTGTTTCATCTTATGGTGTCAGTTATCTCTCGAATTCTCCGCTCGTGGTCCAGTAGCTGTTTGTCCCTCTTTTGCTCAGCTTCTTTATTCTCTGTTATTTGGTCTTCTATATTGCTAATTCTTTCTTCTGCCTTATTTATCCTAGCAGTGAGAGCCTCCATTTTTTTTTTTTTTTTATTTGACAGACAGAAATCAGAAGTAGGCAGAGAGGCAGGCAGAGAGAGAGGAGGAAGCAGTCTCCCCGCTTAGCAGAGAGTCCGATGCGGGGCTCGATCCCAGGACCCTGGGATCATGACCTGAGCCGAAGGTAGAGAGAGCCTCCATTTTTGATTGCACCTCCTTAATAGCTTTTTTGATTTCAACTTGGTTAGATTTTAGTTCTTTTATTTCTCCAGAAAGGCTTTTTATATCTCCCGAGAGGGTTTCTCTAATATCTTCCATGCTTTTTTCGAGCCTGGCTAGAACCTTGAGAATTGTCATTCTGAACTCTAGATCTGACATATTACCAATGTCTGTATTGATTAGGTCCCTAGCCTTTGGTACTAACTCTTGTTCTTTTTTTTGTGGTGAATTTTTCCACCTTGTCATTTTGTCCAGATAAGAGTATATGAAGGAGCAAGTAAAATACTAAAAGGGTGGCAACAACCCCAGGAAAATATGCTTTAACCAAATCAGAAGAGATCCGAAATCGTGAGGGGGGAGAAAGGGGATAAAAAGAGGTTCAGACAGGAAAAAAAAAAAAAAAAAAAGAAACAATTAAAAGAAGAAAACAAATAAAGAAAAAATATAAAAAGGAAAAAAATATATATATATTAGATAAACTAGTTAAAAAACGTTAAAAAAGAAAAGGGTAAAAGTTAAAAAAATTTAGCAGAAGAAGAGAAAAAAATTGAAAAAGAAAAAATATTAAATTAACTGCAAGGCTAAAGAATCATGGGGAGAAAGCCATGAGCTCCGTGCTTTGCTTTCTCCTCCTCTGGAATTCCGCTGCTCTCCTTGCTATTGAAACTGCACTCCTTGGTAGGTGAACTTGGTCCTGGCTGGATTTCTTGTTGGTCTTCTGGGGGAGGGGCCTGTTGTAGTGATTCTCAAGTGTCTTTGCCCCGGGCGGAGTTGCACCTCCCTTACCCGGGCAGGTCTGAGTAATCCGCTCGGGTTTGCTTTCGGGAGCTTTTGTTCCCTGAGCGCTTTCCGTAGAGTTCCGGAGGGCGGGAATGAAGATGGCGGCCTCCCGGTCTCCGGCCCAGAGGAGCCGAGAGCCCGGGGCCCCACTCCTCAGTGTGCCTTCAGAGAACAGCGCCCTATTACTCCCGTCACCCTGCCTCCGGCCGCGCTCCGAGCTGACCGAGCCTGCAACCGGTTCAAGGTAACCCCGAGCTTAGAGCTCACTCCTCGGCTCTGTCTCTGTAGCTGGCTTCCCCGTTCTAATACCTGTAAGCTCTGCGACACTCAGACACCCCCGATCCTTCTGTGACCCTGCGGGACCTGAGGCCATGCTGACTCCGCATGGGTTTCACCCCGGTTAAGCCTCTGGAGCGATGTCCCTCAGCGGAACAGACTTTTAAAAGTCCTGATTTTGTGCTCCGTTGCTCCGCCGCTTGCCGGGAGCTGGCTCCTCCCCCCGTGGTCTATCTTCCTGTCGCTTTGGATTCACTTCTCCGCCAGTCCTACCTTGCAGAAAGTGGTTGATTTTCTGTTTCTAGAATTGCTGTTCTTCTCTTCGATCTCCCGTTGGATTTGTAGGTGTTTGCAATCTTTAGATAAGCTATCTAGCTGATCTCCCGCTACCTGAAGTAGTCTCAGCCTGCTACTTCTCCGCTATCTTGACTCCTCCCCTCTAAGGATATTTTTGCTGGATATAGAATTCTAGATGGGCAGTCTTTGTTTTGTTTTTTCAATACTTTAAAGATGCTTTTCCATTGTCTTCTGGCCTGCCTTTTTTCTTATAATACATGTCCATGTAGTCTTATCTTTGTTCCTCTCTCTAACTTGTCCTATTTTTCTGGCTGCTCTGAGGATTTTCATTTATGGATTAAGTTTTCAAGCTGGTCCCATTTCAGGTCTCAAGGTCCTACTGTTCTACAGTCAGTATCCTTTCACTTAAAAGATTTATCTAAGCTTTGAATTATTTTTGTATGGTAATTGTTTAACCTGCACAATCATTCTGTTTCTGATTTTTGGGCTATGTCAACCCTGTGCCTATAAGAACTAAGAGATTCTTTTATTTTTATTTTTATACATTTTTTTAAAAAAAGATTTACTTATTTATTTGACAGAGGGAGAGAGATCACAAATAGGCACAGAGAGAGAGGAGGGGAAGCAGGCTTCCCACCGAGCAGAGAGCTTGACGCAGGGCTCGATCCCAGAACCTTGGGATTATGACCTGAGCCGAAGGTAGAGGCTTTAACCCATTGAGCCACCCCAGTGCCCCAAAGAGATTCTTTTAATGAGTCATGGATGCTCTTTAGTCTTTGTTCATTGAGCTAATCATTTTCTCAAAGTTTTCACCTGTTAACAGAATCAGACAGCCCATTCCATAGTCTTTGTTTCTCATTTCCATCAAAACTGCCAGAACAGTCTGCCATGTCGTTTCCTCAAGAAGAACTTTATTCCGGGTCATTGCAGGTGATAATTTGGGTACCTCTTTGCTGCTTCCTGCCGTGTACTATTGCATTGTGTTATCTGATGTTGGCACTTCCATCATTGCCTCTAAATCCAACTAGATTGGTAAACCAAAGCCAGCTTCCTGGCTTTAGAGAATGTGCCCTGTCACTACTTCAGTATTTTATTGATTATAGTTCAGTGCAAGAAATCACTCTAGATATCCAAAGCAAGAAGATATTTAATACTGGAAATTAGGCCTTCTAAATATTGTTGAAAGGTTGGAGGTGTAGAAGTCGGTGAGGCTGCTCCATTCAAGCGGAGGGCAGGCTTCCGCCGCTGCTGCGCCACCACCATCCTGTGTCATCATAGCTGCGTCGCTCACCTCTGAAGTGGATCACTAGACACTGGTGCTTGGAGTTTTTTAACTTTACTTGGCAGAATCACAAGCCATAATAATACGCTTTGTCTCACTTTGACCTTCCAAATTCCACTCAAATGTGTCTCATTGGTGGAATCTAATTTGGGAGGTGTAATTAGTTCAGCTTTCCATTCTGCATTGGTTAGCTTTCTATGATGGTAACCCCCAAATAACCCCCAAATCTCAGGAGCTTATGGAACAACATAGGTTTACTCTTGTTCATGTTATATTCGTGGCTGACAATTGCTTGTGGCTTTTCACGTGTCATCTCATTCTCAAGAGCAGCTCTTTCCAGGGTCATGTCACTCTTGGCAGAGGCAAACAGAAGAGTGGACAGAAGCACTAAATGGCTTTTAAAGTTTTTGCTCAGATGTAGCACATGTTACAGCTGCTCATATTGCAAATATATTAAACAGAATAGAATGGTTTCCTGTCACCATGTGTTGAGGATGGAGGCAGGTGGGACTAGGGTATGAGGATAAAGGGCAATGAGTGGATAGAGACAGGGAGGGTGTGTGTGTGTTGCGGGGGGATCTTGCATTAACTGATACTGTGCCATGATCTCCAGAAAATTATTAACCCAGTGCACCAAAAGTTTCTCTTCTTCAAATGAACAAAAGTTTCATGGGATTTTAAATTGAATTCCATGAAATTATTCTGTTTTTTAAAATTAATGATTAAAAAAGGTGTTAAAGTTGACTTTTGAATTAAATGAAAGTGTTAACTGATTTTGGTAAATCCTGCCCTTTACATCTGCCAGTTTCCAGATTGGCTGATCCTTTTACAAGTGTATCAGTTAATGCATTCAGGTCTTAAAATATGCGCTGTTTGTAGCATCTGTGGTTGTTATTTGGTACCTTCTTGCCTTCCAGCTTAGTGGAGTTGTGCTGCAGTAAGTGACACTGTGATATTGATTGATGGGCTGAATTTCAGGGTCTCATTGGGAATCTTGTCTTGCCGTTTTTTGACATGTTATTGTACAAAGTGACGTCAGTGAAGCTTTAAGAGAAAGCCATTGTAATGTTTATTTAAGGCCCAGTCCCAAATCCCTAAAGGAAATGAATGCTGCTTATTTCTTCTTTAAACTGTAACTCTGAGCTGTAGACCATATGTAATCACATGGTAAACTGTTAAATACCATATAAAAATTATTGTGGGTAGCCTTTTGTACCATGTCTTAGCAGGACAAACTGGCCTTCTGTTTTTCTTCCTACTTTTAGAGTCATTTGGCTATTAACCTCTATAGATAGAGTTCTAGATCCCATAATTTGTAGTTGTAGTTGTGCTGACCAGACATCTGAATGGCATTTTATCCCATAGAGATTTATTTAGGGTCTTCTGTATGCCAGGGTAATACTTTAGACTCTGGTGATGAGACAGAGTTTAGGAGATGATGAGAGGTAATTATGATATGATTAAGTGCTGTAGTAAAGCTGTGTAAGTACATGGTAGAAGAAAAAGAGAATCTTTTTATGAAAATAAATGAAAGCTTTTCAGAAGAGGGGCCCCTGGGTGGCGCAGTGGGTCGGGCCTCGGGCTCTTAGTTTCAGTTCTGGTCACCAATGCGAGGTTGTGGGATCGGGCCCTACGTCCAGCTCCGTGCAGAGTCTCCTGGGGTTTCTGTCTCCCTCTGGCCCACTCTGCACTCTCACACTCTCTCTCTTTCAAATAAATAAATATTAAGAAAAAATAAGTTTGTCAGGAGGATTGATGAGGTGGGATTGGGTTCAAAGAAACTTCCTTTGCAGAGGGGGTATTCTGTGCCTAACACCCAGAGCTGACATTGTTGGAACACAGGGTGTGCAGACCGAGTGGTGCATATTAAATACAGATAGAAGGGTGTGTAGTGAGGGACATGCCATGTTAGGGGCAGGATTTTCTTCTGTAGGAATAGGAATCACTGAAGGGTATTAGGGGAGCTACCTTGGCAAATATGTCTTATTTTTTAATTTAGATTGGAAAGGATCATGAACGGAAGCCTAAAGACGAGTTGGGGGGTTGTAATTGTTATAGTCCAGACAAGAGATGATGACCCGAATAAATAAAGCATTGGAAGAGGTCATGTCTCAGATTTTGGAAATATTTGGGACTAGGGTCTACGAAATTTGGGGGTGAAGGAGGGAGGATACAGATCTGGGATGAGTATAGGGATGTGTGTGTCTTTTTTAACATCTACGGAATAGTAATGTAGAGAGGTCTAGCGGGCAGTTGGTGAACTCTGAGCTTTCTCATTTCCAGTGACATTGGAAATACTGAAACACAAATGTCTTCTCACTAGATTTTTTTTCTCTTTCTGAGGGTTTGAAATTTACCAAACTCTTTGGCCTTAAAACAACACAAAACTTTTTTTTTTTTAATACAGGTTTATAATTTATAAACTCAAATTGTATGAAAAGATACATAATGGAAATCAGTGGTTCCCTCCCCTGCCCATTCCTATTCCTGGACCTGTAACCTAGAGTCAGTCACTTAGCATTCATTTAGCTGAGTTCATTTAGCTGTTTCTTCTAGTACTTATCCACACACTTCAGTGTGTTAATGTTGTTATTGCTTGATTTATCACTTTTGTATGATCAGTTGACTTCCAGTTATTAATATGAGGTTTTAGTTCTTATACCTCTACCTACCTTACCTCTTCAGTTCTTTTAATATCACAATTTTTTGTTCATTTAATAAACCATCTTTACATTATGACTTTGTAAATATTCACCAGAAGGCTAGAAGTGCACTCAGATTCCGTTTTCTTTCACATAGATCTTTGTTATTAGTTGCTTTGTTTATACTTACATCATTTTTGTTAAACTTATTTTTAAAAAATCTCAATAGCTTTACCAGATCCACTATATATCTGTCACTGGTGTTTTAAAAATGTCCAGTTAGGGGTGTCTGGATGGCTCGATGGGTTAAGCCTCTGCCTTCAGCTCAGGTCATGATCTCTCTCTGCTCAGCAGGGAGCCTGTTCTCTGCCCCCGCCCCTCGCCTCTCTGCCGGACTCTCTGCCTGCTTGTGACCTCTTTCTCTGTCAAATAAATAAATAAAATTTAAAAAAAAATGCCCAGTTAATCAGCATTTTCTTTTTGTCTTGAAGTTGTTAATCTTTTTCTCTTTATTCCTTAGGGCCACTACACAGTTGCCTTGCAGGGGCTTCCCAAATAGCTGGAATGATTGTTACTTGATGTCTTCCTTTTTAGTGTTTTCCCGTGTGTGTGTGTGTGCGCGCGCGTGTGCGCGCATCGAACATACCTTCTAGTAGCTTCCTGAGAAAATGTTAGTATATTATAAAGTTTCAGGTTTCTCTTTCTAAAAATTTTGCCTTCACCAATTGACAGTTTGGGTATAGAATTATTAAGTAAAAACTTTTCCTTGGAATTTTTTAAGTGTTGCTTCATTGACTTTAAGCTTGCAGTATTCCACTGGAGCATTCAGGTGTCATTTTAATTTTTGTTCTTTTGTATGTGGCCTTTTTTCCCCTTGAAAAAATTTCTGGGGTATTTTCTTATATTAATGTGTCAATACTTTTCTCCCTTTACATTTTTTTCTATTCCTTTTTTCTGGAATGATTAGTAGTCAGATGTTGAGTTTCCTGTTTTTGTCTTCTGTCAACCACTTTTTGCTATATCCTCTTAATGTTTGGGGAGAATTTCTTAATATTTTCTGTTTTTTTTTTTAACAGCTGCTATATTTTTATTTTAAGAGCATTTGGATTGCTGCTTTTTCATGGCAGTGGCATTGATTTTTGTCTTAACCTCTTTAAGGATAATAATTATAGGGGTTTTTTTTTTCAAGTTTTTAAAGTTCTCTTATCTTTTTTTTAAACAGATTGTTTTTTTTTAAAGATTTTATTTGATTCAGAGAGATCACATGTAGGCAGAGAGGCAGGCAGAGATAGAGAGGGAAGCAGGCTTCCTGCTCAGCAGAGAGCCCAGTGCGGGGGTGAATCCCAGGACCCTGAGATCATGACCTGAGGCGAAGACAGAGGCTTAACCCCTTGAGCCACCAAGGTGCCCCATTATCTTTTTTTCAGTTTTTGTTTTGATTTCTTGTGTCTGAGACTTTCTGCAAATCTTGGTGATTCATAGCTGTCTACTTATACATAAAACTGGAAAAGGCTAATTGTGTAGTTTTGTGTTTACAAGGGACCTTACCAAGTATAAGTGTTGGCCTTCACTTTAGGCTAATTAGATGCAGAGCTGCTATTTTGTTGGGCAACTGTCAAATATTAGTATGTGAATGTCCTTTCTCTGGCTCTGTTCCTTTTTTTTTTTTTTTTAATTTTTTAAAGAAGATTTTATTTATTTATTTGACAGAGATCACAAATAGGCAGAGTAGAAGGCAGAGAGAGAGGGGGAGAGCGGGCTCCCTGCTGAGCAGAGAGCCTGATGCGGGGCTGGATCCCAGGACCCTGAGATCATGACCTGAGCCAAAGTCAGAGGCTTAACCCACCAAGGCACCCAGGTGCCCCCTCTTCCTTTTCTAAGGGAGGATCTTCCATCTTGGGGGAATGGTGGGGGCGATAGTTAAGTGGAACAGGAAGTAAAGTACATTTCTCCTGGTCCATGGTATTCTAGAATTTGTGAGAAGGAGCAGGATTAGATGTTTGAGTGTTTCTTATATTGACTTTTGGCTTTTACTTAATCCATCGGCCCTGAACTTCATACAGACATGCTTGTGCATGTGCCCCTACCCCCTTTATGTATCTTTGTCTCAGAGTCCCAGCCTTTTATCTTTCAATTTCTATACAGATTCCCTTTTTACTGTTTTGTCTACAGATTTGCAGCCAATCTTCACCTCTCCCCTCCCTACCCCTATTCTGTGCCTCTAACCCACACTCATTGTATCCTGTCTTCAAGCCCTGAAATTCTCTGGATCCTGTAGGGCTAGATTAGCTCACTTACTGGTGTTTCCAACTCAGCACACACTGCTTTGTACTACTATTTCAGTTAAACTTTCCTGGTTTTAAATGTCATGGAGAGATTAACTTGTAGGAAATCAACAACAGACTTTTAAAACTACAGCAGACCTACACTTAGAATGATTTATACCTATGTATTCAGTTGAGCAGATGCTTTCTATATGAATATTAGATTTTGGATTAGTTGGAGTTAGAACTATAATAGATGATACCCCTTGACATTCAAAGGAAATAGGAGAGCTTCAAAGCCAGGTTTACTTCAGCCTTTGTGAAAAAAAAATACCCTTTAAGCTTTAATTCCAGAATGACTAATAAGTGGTATGCCGTCAGCTGTTTTTATAGTAAGGATTTATTTCGACTTTCATTAATTTATTTCACATATGTTATTGAGTACTTTACCATGTGCTAGGCACTGTTTGGAGTTGGGGCTCTAGTAGTAAATTTCTCCTTCGGGGATTTATGTGTTATTTGAGGGAGATCAATAATGTCAAGTTTTGATAAATTACTTGAATTACTTGAATAAAAAAGTATGAGAGTTGAACATATTAACTCCTGGTATAAGTTATATATTTCTAATAGTTTCTTATTTATTAGTAACCTGCTAATATTTCTTGAACCTTAGATTTCAACTATTCCATGTGTTTTAGACTTTTATTTCAGTTTATTTTAGTAAAGGTCAATTAACTCTCTCAGTAAGGGTTAGATTACGTGAACTTGTTATCTTATGTGTTCCTAGTTTTAAGTCTTGTGGCCAGCACTAGGGTTTTTACATATTTTGAACTTCACTGTCTCCAGAGGGCACTGCATGCTTCAGTTCTTTGAAGTGTTCATTGCTTTACTCATCTGGGTTCCTGGCCTAGGCTTGTTGGCTTTTGAGTTTTTTTTTTTTTTTTTTTTTTTTTAATTTTTTTTTTTTTTTTTTGACAGATACCACATGTAGATGGGGAGGCAGGCAGAGAGAGAGGGAGGGAAGCAGGATCTCTGCCGAGCAGAGAACCCGATGCGGGACTCGATCCCAGGACCCTGAGATCATGACCTGAGCTGAAGGCAGCGGCTTAACCCACTGAGCCACCCAGGCGCCTGGCTTTTGAGTTTTGTAGCACCTTCTTTAAACTGTCTGAAAAGAAGTGCATTATTTTCAGCGGGAAAATCTAACCTAGATAGAATTTAGTATTATTTTTTAAGCTTTTATTTATTTGAGAGAGAGAGAGAGAGAGAGAGAGAGAGAGAGAACGAGGGGTGGGGAAGGCAGAGGGAGAGAGAAGCAGACTCCCTACTGAGCAGGGGAGCCCTATGTGGGGCTTGGTCCCAGGACCCTGAGCCGAAGGCAGATGCCTAATGGACTGAGCCACCCAGGTGCCCCCCCAAAGTTAGTAATTTAATAGTAATTTCTTTTTTGTTTAGTTCCCATACTTTGTATTTCTTTTTGGCAGTCTGTACTTTCTTGTGGACAAAGTTAAAAGTGATTGACTGCATTTCTCCAACAAGAAGATCTAGTTTTAGAATTGAGGACTACACCCCACACAATTCACAGACATGCTTTGTATATATGTGTGTATATTTTTCAATCAGGGGTGGATTGAGATTAGCAGGGAAATAACAAATACCTTACAGTGTTTGGGATTGTTATTTTAAGTGTTGCCTGCATGTTATGACTGCAGGCGTGAAGAACCTTCCTAATCTTTGGCTGAGAGTATATCCCAATGTTTGTTCGTTCTTCGGACTACCTCTAGTTCCTCTGATACTTGTCTGTATTCTGTTCTTTTGCTACGATGGTGAAGATTGGCTGGTTTCCTAGAAGAAAGTTATATTAGCTAATATCTTAGTCCATTCAAGCTGTTATAACATGTCAGAGGCTGAGCGGCTTATAAACAGCAGACACTTATTTTACATAGCTCTGGAGGCTGGGAAGTCCAAGGTGAAGGTGCTGGCAAATTCAGTCTGGCAAGGGCCTGCTTCGTGGTTCATAGTAGACTGTCTTCTTACTGTGTCTTTACATGGCATAAGGGGCAAGGAAGCTCTCTGGGGGCACTAACTCCCTTTATGAGGATCTCACTCTCATGATCTAATCACATCCCAAAGGTCCCACCCAGTACCATCACACTGGAGGTTGAGATTTCACCATACGAATTTTGGAGGAAGGGACACAAATATTCAGTTTACTACAACAGCTATCATTTAAGGTCAACTGAATTGGTTACTTGCTTATTCCTTTCTCATGCAAAATATATGTAGAAATAGATTTTTATTGTATTTGTATTTGGAAATGTAGAGTGGAAATAGATAGGACTTTTTTTTTATATGGAAATAGGCTTTAAGATCTTCCGTGATCATGGCTTTTTCATTTTTGGTTTTAAATTCTCTTTTTAAAGATATGTAAAAGCAGAACATTAAAACAAAAACATGCCACATGAAAGACACCTGAGAGGCATCAGCGATTACCACTTCTGTAGTAGACTCCGTTCTGTACTTATAGCTGCAGGACTTTACATTTTAGCTTCTTTTTCCTCCTTTGTATCTTTGATTTGGTAATTTGCTGAGGCGTAAAGTCTGTGCTGGAGAAGTGGGAGCGTTCCCCACCTGTAACAGAGGTGGAGTTCATTGAAAGCAGTAGTCGGGGTGCCCCTGTTATGTTCGTTCTTGGCTTCTGTACTTGAAGTTTTCTTTCTGAGGATGTCACTTACCTTCTTTAAACTTAAACTTTTGATGTAGGGCAGGTATGTGATATGGTTTAGGTGATAGACTGATTGGAGATTCAGTAACCTAGAATCCCATAGCGCAAAAGTGATGTTCTTTTTAGTTATTTCCAGTTTTCTTTTTTGGTTTCCTTTGAGTCTTTCAAAAAGCAGAAAGGTGGTATTTTGGAGCTAGTGTGTAACACTTCTCCACATTGGCCAGTCTCCAGTTTTCACAGGGAAAGCAAGCACCAGCTTCAAAACCTTTTATCAGGCGGGAGGACACGGCTAGAATTTAAACAACAACACTGTATTTATTTCTGTACCACCTTTTGTTTAGTGGAAAATGACACTTTTCTATTTTTGATTACTTTTTCTTCCTCCTTTTTAAGGCACAAATAGTTGTAAGCATAAGGGGGGGATTCTAGGAAGCACCTGCAGGGCAGTGGAGAGAAGAGACAAAAAAAGGTAAGGAAGCCAGTAAAGAAGTCACCGCTGTGGACAGCGGGAGTGCAAACGAGTGGGGAGCTCTGGGAGTCCGTGTAGCACTTGCGCCTCAGCCTTGTCTTACTCCAGAGCAAAGGGAGCTGCTGGGATATTTATACCAAATTCTCATTCATTGTTACTTGAAGGCCCCTGGGGTTGTTGATTATTCAGAACTTCCAGGCTGTCCCTCCTTCACCAGAGCAACTCTGACGGCCAGAGAGAACCCTGAGGCAAATAATGGTTGGTGTTGACAGTGGCCTTTTTGGACAGAGTAAATGGGTGGGCCACCAACCGTTTCCACTGGATTCTCCAGTATTCTGAGCTGCTCTTATATCCTCCTCGTCCTAGTAAACAGCAGCCCCATCCTTTGATGCTCAGGCCACAAACTTTGGAGTCGTCCTTGACATTTCTGTCACCTCTTCCTCCAAACCATCAGCAGATCTGGTTGGCCTAACCCCTAAAATTTATTTGAAATCTGACCTCTTTGACCCCACCACTGCCACCTGGGTCAGCCCCCATCATCTCACAGCCTCCGGACTTTGCTCACTTCTAACATAGCAGTTGGATGAGCCACAGAAAAGCTAGGTCAGACCACCACATCACTTCACCCCAAAACCCTCCAGTCCCCATCTTACTCAGAGTAAAGGAATGGCCACTAAGGTCCTCTGTGATCTGGCCACCTCTGTCCTTATGTGTGTGCATGTCCGTGTGTATATGTGTATTCAGTTCTTCTTGTTTTTAGACTTATGTGGAGTCAAAATATTTGTTCTCCGTTCCTTTCAGTGCAGGAATATATTTGTCAAGATTTTCATTCTATCTTTACAACTACATCCTGGTTGATCGTCTTGTTTTTAAATTTTCATACAATAGGGGCGCCTGGGTGGCTCAGTGGGTTAAGCCTCTGCGTTTGGCTCAGGTCGTGATCTCAGGGTCCTGGGACCAAGCCCCGCATTGGGCTCTCTGCTTAGCAGGGAGCCTGCTTCCCCCTCTCTCTTTCTGCCTGCCTCTCTGCCTACTTGTGATCTCTGTCAAATAAATAAATAAAATCTTTTTTTAAAATTTCATATAGTAAATATACTTTTTTATGGTGTACAGTTATGTTGGTTTTGACAAATGATTGGAGTGCTGTATCCACTAGGGTGGTTCTACACAGGAGTTCATTCTCCCACGCTACCCTTTGTAGACGTCCTCCCTACCTTCCAGGCCCCAGTCTGTTTCCCTTCTTATAGTTTTGACTTTATTAGCATCATATAAGTGGTTCTTTTCTTTTCTTTTCTTTTTTTTTTTTTGAGACTCTTCTAATATGCAGCCATTTTGGTCTGATTTTTTTTCAATTGGCTAAATACATTTATGATTATTCCATGCTCTGTGAATCAGTAGTCATTCCCTAAGTGTCCTTGAGAATAAATTTAAGCAAGAAAAGTGAATTGATTTAAAGAAAATACTGAACAGCAGTGACAGAGGTGGTACATACATAAGAGAAACATTTTGAACCTGAATTTAGAAATCAGTAATGTGATACGGAAAGGTGCTAGATAAAGTCTTTATGTGGTACTTCTGGCAGTCATTAGCCATGTACTCTTGGGGAAGTCAACTCTTTGCTCCCCAGTTTCTGGTAAAAGACATAATAAAATACCTGACCTAGTAGTTGTTAGCTCCTATCTCCTGAGATAGTGGTGGTTCATAAGACACATGGTATTTGGGCACCTGGGTGACTCAGTAGATGAAGCCTCTGACTCTTGATGTCACCTTGGATCATGATACTGGGGTTGTGGGATCGAGCCCCATTTCCGGGGCTTGTCCCTCCTGTGCCTCTCAAATAAATAAAAATAAAATCTTAAAAAAAAAAATACACAGGGTATTTTTGGCTTTGGGATAGCTCTTTGCTCCAGGGCAGGTGGGTAGTCGCTCTTTTTCACGTTAGCATTTCATTGTTGCGAAGCAGCTGTTGGCCTGGATTTCAGAGTTGTTAGGACCAGCTGTTATAAAAGCTTTATGACCTTTGGTGAAGGACTAAGAGCCAGACAGTAGGAATGAGGAAAGCCTCATTGTAAGTCTCCCAAGTCGTTGACGTTTTTCTGTTGGGCTTATCAGATGTAAGATAGGTAGAATCTGAGTCAGAGCTGTGGAAGTGCTGGTGGTGCCAAAGATCCCTGCAAGTTTCTAGCAACCTCTTTTGTTGAGGTAACGTTTGGACTTTGATTCTCGTAGTCCTGTTGTTAGTTAGGTTTCCTCAGGGGTGTCTCAAAAGGTTGATTGTTGGGGCTCATAATTTCATAGAATTTTATTGTGGTTCATGGATAGGCCATCTTGTCATCTCATTGTCAGTGTATATCCAAGAGTGAGTGTGTATTGGAGAATGCCCCACTGTTAATGCCCCACTGATAATTGGGAAAGGAAACCAATGATGCTTGCTTGTTTTGTTTTTATTTTTTTATTTTTAAGGATAGACTCATGGTCATTCCTTTTTACATCATAATTAATGGCTGCTTTAAAAATCTCTGACAGGATTGGTGCTTTGTTTTTTTTTTTTTTTTTGAAATGAGATAGTAATTGAGTTGTATTTAGGTGGTAGAGTGTCAAAAGAAATTAAAGCAAATGAAAGGAATCTGAGAGCACAAAATTGCTGTGATTTGTGTTTACTTTACATGTGGTATATAGTAATCTTTATTTTACTTTTTACTTTTAGTAATGAATGTTATAACTATTGAAGATTATAAGAGCACATACTGGCCAAAATTGGATGGTGCCATAGATCAGCTTTTAACCCAGAGTCCTGGTGACTATATCCCCATATCCTATGAACAGATATACAGGTAAGTCAAGATTTCATTTGCCTTGGTTTGAGAGGGTATATTAAGGTTCATGACCCCTTGAAATATGGCAGTATATGTACACATGTAATAAATGTCAGGTGAGGAGGATCTCTAGGTTAATTGTATATTCCACACTTGGAGGTTGGAGGTTTGAATTATACTTTCTGCATCAGAATTGGCTTTCAAATCAAGGTAGAGTTAAGCCCAACTCTCTTAAACTTCTTCCCATCTCAGCCTGCTACCCCCACTATACATAATGAAGAAACTTTGGAGGTCAGCGAAAAAGATGAGAATGACAAGTATCTGGTGCAGAAATACTTTTTGTCTTACATGGAGACCCTGGTTTAATCTCTTGATGTTTATTGACATACAGTCCTAACTATTTTTGGTTATTTTGTTGGCCAGTTCCTGGTAAGTGGAAGCAGCAAATTAGGGAGGACCTGGGATGGGACATGAGAGCAGCCTAGTCACAGAGGAGGAGGTGACAATCGTGTTGTTCTACACAAGTGATGCACAAAGAGGTTACATTACAAACCTTTTTGTGAGTTAGAAACTTGGTACTAATTATCACTCTCCCGTATTTTGACATTCACTGAAATGAGAGAGTGAGAGAGAAGCTGGTTTGTGAATAGTTATCATAGTCAGATTTTCAGATTATCACCCAATACTAGATTATCTAGTACTGACAAAATGTGTAATGCAGTACTCAGAAAGATTTACCGCTGGTGGTAGTATTTCTTTGATCTGAACACAGATGGGGGCAAGGTAAATGTCTTCTTAAAAGTGATGATTGGTCGCGGTGTCTGAGTGGCTCAGTTGGTTAAGCGTCTGACTCTTAATTTCCGTTCAGATCATGATCTCAGGGGTTTGAAATGGAGCCCTGGGTTGGGCTGCTTGCTCAGTTCAGAGTCTGCTTGAGATCCTGTCCCTCTGCTCTTCCCCCTGTTCGAGTGTATGCACTTTCTGTGTGTGTGTGTCTCTTCAAAGATTAAAAAAGTTGTATGAAAAAAAGTTGTGATTGGTCACTTTTTTTAGGCCTGAATTAATTATTTAACTAGTGACTGTATATCCAAAGTATGCATTCCTCTTAGGTTGAATAAAGTGCTTCATTGTTAACTTGGTTTTCCTGTTTTGGTTTTTCCCCACAGTTGTGTGTATAAGTGTGTTTGCCAGCAGCACTCAGAACAGATGTACAGTGATCTGATTAAAAAGATAACTAATCACCTAGAGCGAGTCTCAAAGGAGCTGCAGGTAAAGAACTGATCATACTGATTTTTGCTTCCGTGGGATTTTTGGATTGGTTGGAATTAGTATATATAATACATATTCAGAGGCTTATTAATTTGATAATTGTATAAATTTATAAATGTTTCCTAGATGAATATTGACCAAATTATCTAACCTTTAAAATAAATTGTTGGAAAATTAGATATAAATTATCTAAATTATCTAACCTTTAAAATAAATTATTGGAAAATTAGATATAAATTGTAGAACTTTTTAGATTGAATATACTTCAGACTTTAACTGATTCCAATTATTACATGTTAACGTTTCCTTTTTTTTGCATTTTAATTTTTAGCCCCAGGGGCATTTTTTGCATTTTAATTTTTTATTTTTTTTTTTATAAACATACAATGTGTTATTATAAACATACAATGTATTATTAGCCCCAGGGGCAGGTTTAAACACTTCACAGCACTCACCATAGCACATACCCTCCCCAATGTCCATAACCCCACCACCCCCCCCCCCCCCCCCCCCCCCCAACCCTCAGTTTGTTTTGGGAGATTAAGAGTCTCTTATGGTTTGTTATGTCAACGTTTCTTTTATTTAAAACTTTATTTCTGCTAACTTCAGTATTTGATGGCTTTTGTAATATAAATTATGTATTTTTTAATGTTTTACTGTAACTTTTTTTGGTATTCTCTTTGAAGAGTGGTGTTTGCCTGCTAGTTTCTGATGTTTGCTAATATAAAAACAACTGACGTCAGCATTTTGTTGGTAAACCTCTAGAGAGGAACATCATCCCAGCTGTGAAATCTGGGTGGGAGCAAGTAGTAGAAGTACTCTGTTTAAGGAAGCATTTGGCTTCTGATCCCTTCCCCTTCCTGCCTTGGTGAAGTTTCCAGTGCTTGAAGGTCAGGGACTATCTTTATGCCAGGGCCAGATGGTATTTTAGTTCTGGTGTAGAAGTACCATGATGTGTAGAAAAGTCACTCAGCAGTGGATGATCAGGGTACGTACCACACCTAGAAAGGGCTCCTGCAATTCTGTAGCATCCGCAGTTTCCAGCAACTGCTGGGGCGGGCTTTGGCCTTGATGATGTTCCTCACTTACCTTGTGGTCTGAGGTATCTTGGTCTTGTTTACCCCAAAGAGTTGTTGCACTAAAGTAGCCTTTTTTTTTTTTTTTTTTTTTAAATTATAGTGAGAGCTATGTTTATCATAGCCAAGTGTATACTTTTCCTGCTGTTAGAGTGTAAACTGTTTTCTTAATCCTTTTGGCACTAAATATGAAATCTTTATTCATGTAACAAATATATTTAGTACCTAGGCATTGTATCTAAGTTGTAGATGAAACCCAGGATCCATGCATTCCAGCTTTTGATTTTCTTGCTTACTGATTCTTGACTCTACCCTTGCCCTTATTTCTCTCATCCAGTTTATTACCAAACCTTGTTTACTCCCTATTTCTCTCTTGGCTCTTGTCCATCTCTGCTCACTTGCCACTACCAGTCTAGGCTACCATCCATCGTTTCAGTGTTTTACCGAAATGCTCATCTTAGCTGGCTCTGCCTGTGATCTTCACATCTCTTGCTTGTTCTTCATTTCTGTCAGAGTGGCTGTTTCTAAAGCACAAATTTGATGATCATTTTTCTGTTAGATTGAAGTTTAAACTTTTTAATATGATGCAGGAAGCCTTTCATTATCTGATTCCTTCTTATTTCTGTGGCCCGATGCATTACGTCTCTGCTCTTGCATACTGAACTTTTTCACTTCCTTGAACAGTTTGTGTACTCTTTCACTTCTTGGTTTTTGCCATGTTAACTTGACTGCCTGGAACACTTTGTTTTTCTCTGCCCTCTTATTTTTTTGGTCAGTGTGAACATACCATTTTGGCTGCAGGTTGGACATCATTTGTTTTGGAAAACATTCTCTGATACCTTGTTCTCCCAAGCCGAGATTTGGGGGCCCCTCATCTGTGCTTCTGTAGTATGTAGTATATTATTGTAGTTCATCTGTGTATTTCTTGTTTAGTTGTGTCTGTCCCTCCCTCTGTCCTCTATATTCTGAGAGGGCAGAGGAACATGTGTGCCTTCTTTGTTATTGTGTTGTTAGTACCTGCTGAGTGAAATGTATATCAAATATTTACCAATAAATAATTTACTGCTTGTTTGAATAAGTTTTTCTAGTAGAACTCTGAATGTGATCCTGCTTTTTAATATCAAGTTTTGGGGTTCAGGGAGTACCAAGGCTTTCATTAGATAAGCAAAGAACTCAGTATCCTCAAAAAGGATTGTTTTCTTAATACTGGTTTGCTATTATTGAAATACTACTAAATAATCTTCTAAGACAGAATGCAGGACAAAGTATGTGACTTGCCTTATTTATGTCTATGAAATGTGAGTTGGATATTGTATTATACTTGGGTTCTAACTTCACATATAGATCATAAATTTGACCAATAGAATTGTGATTCGCTGAATTCATTTGTCATCTTGGAGTTTTTGCTTGAGTGGATTTTTCTTTTTCTTTCTTTCTTTCTTTCTTTTTTTTTTTTTTTAAAGATTTTATTTATTTGACACACAGAGAGAGATCACAACTAGGCAAAGAGGCAGGCAGAGAGAGAGGGGGAAGCAGGCTCCCCGCTGAGCAGAAGAGCCCGACGCAGGACTCGATCCCAGGATCCCGAGATCATGACCCGAGCTGAAGGCAGAGGCTTAACCCACTGAGCCACCCAGGCACCCTCTTTTTCTTTTTTTTTTTTTTAATATTATTTTTTAAAAAGATTTTATTTATTTGAGAGAGAGAGAGAGAGCATAAGCAGGGGAAGGAGCAGAGGGAGAGGGAGAAGCAGATTACCTGCTGAGCAGGGAGCCTGATGTGGGGCTCCACCCCAGGACCCTGAGATCATGACCTGAGCCAAAGGCAGACACTTTACCGACTGAGCCACACTTGGCTACATTTTTCCATGTGTGTGTTTGACCAATTGTCGGTAATGAAGGTAAACCTGTTACTTACCCAGCTGGGCTCTCTGGGGTGCCAGTACTTTGAAATCACTGAGGTTCAGAGTGTGAGTTTCTGAGGTTTTGGAGAATGGTCCCTGTGAGTATTCATTCTTTATCATGAATGTCTGATTGTTCGTTACACCGTTATTGACGCACCTTCATTTATTTAGCTGTTGTGGGACTGAGGAGCTTTTGCGTTGCCTCCAGTCTTCGGCTGTTACTACCCGTGCTGCAGCGCTCACTACATGTGAACATACTGTAGTTCACAAAAGTTGTACCAAAGTTGCACTCTAACCATTCACATGTATATCAGTGAAATGTCTGTTTTCCCCCACCCTTGCTAATAAAGCATATTACAAGAGTAAATAATTTTTGCATTATATAATAAGAATTTTGATTAAAAACTAAAACATAAGAGGGCTATCTCCTTTGTGTTAGCATTTTGGAAACCATCCTGATAAATGTAATATATGATGTAAAGCCAGGGAATTTAGTTGATTTTTAGAATCAATACATGTTCTACTTGGAGTTCAGCAGTATGGCCTGAAGGAAAAATCTTATTGCAGAATGATATCTTTTGTAAGATTATGAAGTCTAACCATTATTAAATGGCACGGTGAAGTGAATGAAAACATGGGGACCTTGGTTTCGGTCTCAATTCTGCCATGCAGCTGCTGTGTACCTTTTGATTAAACATGATAATACCAAATTGTAAATTTTCTCAACGTCGAAATGAAATGGCTTTACTGAAGTACCTGGTTGCTCTAAGTAGCGTTCTAAGATAACCTGTGTCCTATCTCCTGCTTAGCCAGTGCTGCTTTGTTGTTTTTCTAGGTGTAAACTCATTAGTGTCCACCTGTGTGGAATGTTCTGGAGTCTTCATGTTCCCCTCAGAACAAAATAGGCCACTGTCATTTCTTCTACTGTGGACTCCTAGCGTCTTGTCAGTAACAACCCTATCAGCAGTGATTGTGCTGTGTTATTTCTGAGTCATGTCTGGCTGCCCCACAGGCCCTCCTTTGAGGGCAGGGGCTCTGTCATGTGTCTTTTTATCCTTCATGTCTGGCACAATCACAACTCAGCAAATGATTGTTGAGTGATTGCTCAGCAACCAGAATTGACCTCTACCATGGAAAGAGTAGCATAATTAATTTCATATGATCACTAATCTTTATGTTCTCTAGATGTTTAGGCATTTTATTAATTTACTTAGTGTTCGGTTAATTTGGTTAATTAATTTATTCAGCATCACAGATATGTAGCATAATGTTCTTTATTGAGACCTTATGGGCGCTTTTCCTGTGAAACAGAACAGGATCCATGAGCCAGAAAAGTTGTATTCGGTTGGAACGGTTTTGTTTACCACTCTGATTTTAGAAATGAAATACTGTTATTATGAGCTAAATGGATGAGTTGCATTTGGCAGATAATCAGAAATGTAGTGCCAGTGTTGATAAATCAATAAGCTGGACCTTCAGGATGTGGGCCTTTATCTTTCAAGGGTATCTTAAAATAGTTGATGGTTTGTATAGTTTACGTGTCAGAGTAATTTATTCATCTCCATCAAAAGTCATATTCTAATGGGGAGACTGAACAGTATATGAAGTAACGTTCCATGTTCTCCAGTTATTGACTTAAAAACTACAGAATACTATTTTCAGAGATTTCAGAAGATTTTAATTTGTTAAACCTAAATGTCCTTAAGTACGAGTATAATCTCACGTGCCGCCTCTTAAAAATTTGTTTCTTTCTTAAAAGAAACAACTTTTCCAGCACATCAGTAACTTTATTTATTTATTTGTTTTTAAAGATTTTATTTATATGAGAATGAGAGAGAGAGAGAGCATGAGCAGGGGAGGGGCAGAGGGAGAAGCAAGCTCCCTGCTTGGAGCCCGATCCTGATGCGGGGCCCATCCTGGAACCTGGGATCATGATCTGAGCTGAAGGCAGATGCTCAGCCAACGGAGCCCCCCAGGAACCCGTCACTTCAGTAACTTTAAAAAGCATTTTTTGTTAAGTTTATTAAGTTACTAAAATCACTTAACTGGCTAACCCTACTTAGTATTCTGCTTGCTATTATATTACATTGCATGTAAGTTTCTGCTTTTCTGTCTCCTACTAGGTTGTTTGAACTGTGACAGTGTATTTTGCCTTAGTTTTTTTAAAACCATTCTCCCCTGCCCCTACCTTTTGCACTTAACTCCTCTCTTTAAATGTGATAAAGTCTCTCTTAAAATATTTTCCTTTCCATGTCTCCAAAACCTCAGATGTGAATTGCCAGTTATGATTTATTTTTTTATTTTTTTAAATATACCAATGACTGCAAATAGATGACAAGTGTCCTAGTTTAGTGAATAATATTCTGTAAGTTTTGGAAAATTCTGTTAAAATTTTTAGCAATCACCATACTTTTGGTTGAGGGCTCAGACCGGAGTCTCTAAATGTCTGTTGAATGTTTCAACTTGGATTTATTCTTGTGGATGCCTCTTCTTGTGAATTCCTCTTCACCCAATTAATTTTCACACTCAAACTTGAGATTCATGTTCATCTTCGACTCCTTTTTTCTCCCTTACCTCTTGTTTCCAGGTGATTGTCAAGGTTGATAGAACACTGTCCTTTCACTAGCCTCTCCCCTTTTCTTCTCCATGTCATTGGCCTGTGTCTCCAGTATTCTCCTAATTGATTTGTTTTTCCTCTTTTATTTGTTTTTGGGTGAATAAACTTCGAAAAACACTAATTTGATGGGCATTTTTTTTGTTCAAAAACCTTAAAGACTCGCTGTTGCCTTTCTCAGTCACCATTGATTTTTCTGATTAGTATAAAAAACTGAGCTGGTTGATCTGTTGAAGGGGTTCCTAGGGGGCAACCTGATGTAGCCAGGGCCTTCCATCCAGGTGTGCAGGGGACTCTGTTAGGTATAGCAGCAGATATGTGATTGATAAGACTAGATAATTTGGACCAACCCTCCTACTGATAACAATTTAAAACATAAACGAGGTTGTTGATAAAACAGTAAGGAATTATAGAACCAAGATCTGAGAGAGGAAGGAAACCCAGAGAGAGGAGTGTAGCGTTTCAGCCATTTTTCCTCTAGTGGCACTTGTTTATTCTGGAAGAGGAGGCTAATAGGCTGAGAAATTTAGTAGTGTTTTGATGGACTTTTGGGGGTAGAATGATGAAAATTGGGAATTTAAGGTCCATCACACTTGAAGGATCACATCCCACAAGTAGTAAGAAGAATAAGTTACAGACTATTGTAGCTGGAGCCTGATTCCTGATCCATTAAGATGGTCTGGATTTACTGGTGCCTCTAGTTGCTTACCAGAAGCAAAAGTACATTATCTCTGGAGAAAAATGACATTATCCTAGGCATCAAATTAGTTGCCTCATATTTCATAAACAGTATCTGGCACTCAGTCAGAATAACTAGTCATATTAGGAGATGAGCATAAAAGTAAGAGAAATGATAAATACATTTTTAGACAAGAGTTGAGAGAATCCATCACCAGTGGTCTCTAACCTTAAAGAAATAATGAAGAGTGCTTTTCAGATAGAAAGAAAATGTTCTAGATGAAAACTTGGAGAATCAGGTAGGGATGAAGAACAATAGAGAAAATAAATATGCAAGTGTAGAATAATAATGATAATGTCTTACATGGCATAAGATATAGTTAAAACACATGACAGTTGCATGTAAGGTGGATGGGAGTAAATGGAGGGGCACCTGAGTGGCTCAGTTGGTTAAGTGTCTGCCTCCAATTCAGGCCATGATCCCAGGATTCTGGGATGGAGCCCTACATCAGGCTTCCTATTCCTGCTTCTCCCTCTCTCTCTGCCCCTCCCCCTGCTTGTTCTATCAAATAAATAAAATCTTAAAAAAAAATGTTCTAAGGCCCTAGCATCGTGTAGGAAAAGGTAAAAGTACTAATTTAGTTTATTAGACTGATACAATAAGGATGCAGTTTGTAATTTTAGGGTAATCACTAAAAGAATGGCAAAAGAAAGTGTAATAAACAGGATAATAGAGGGAGAAAATGGAATAATTTTGAAAATAAACAAGGAAGTCAAAGGATTTAAAAAAGGTACAGAGAACAGATGGGACATAGAGAAAACAAACCGTAAGATAATAAATTTAAACTTCCGTGTATTGATTGTTATGTGAAATGTTAAAGACTACTTTAAAAGAAGTAAGCAGATTATTAAACTAAATGAAATTCTTCAACCTTACTAAATGCTGCTAATAGGAGGCAGAATATTTAGCATACTTTTACAGGCAGAAGGATTGCAAATAAATGATGGAAGAAGATATAAAAACATCAGCCAGAAAGAAAGAGGATATAACTACATTGATTTTGTTAATAGTGGTAGATTCAGAGCAAGAGGTATTATTGGATAAAGAGAACTTCTTGTAATAAAAAGTTCGAGTTCCAGAAAGGGAACATTTCTAAATGTGTATAGATCCCATAACATAGCCTGTTAATTTTTAACAGACCCAAAAGGATAAACAGACAAATCCACAATCATAATGAGAAGTTAACACATCAATGACATTAGTAGCATTTATTTCAAGAAATTAGAAAAAGAATACAAAGGAAACCCAAAAGAATACAAAAGGAAAAAGAATTAGGTCACAATCTTTGCTAGTAGACCTTGGGAACAATAGTATTCAGGGAACTGTCTTTCAAAGCAGAATAAGAAAAGTGCCCTGTCTGACTAAAGGTAAAATAATCTAAGCCAGATGGAGGAATAAGGAGGAAGCAGCATTAAAGTGAATCGCCATGGGGAGTCCGGGTGGCTCAGTCAGTTAAGCGTTTGCCTTGGGCTCAGATCATGATCCTGTGGTCCTGGGATCAGGTTCTGCATCACGCTCCCTGCTCAGCCAGGAGTCTGCTTCTCCCTCTCCCTCTGCCCTTGCTCATGCTGTTTCTCTTGCTCTTTCTTTCTCAAAGAAATAAAATCTTTAAAAAATGAATGCCATGAAGAATGGTGGGTGTTTGGGGAGGGAGCTGTTTAGGCTGAGAGAACTTCATAAGCAAAGGCTGTTTTTGGAGAGGTTTGGGTAGCAAGGAGTGGGCCTGTGAGGATAGAGTGTATTCGAGGGAGATTAGGAGGAGATAAGGCTGGAAAAGGAAGATTGGAGCCGGTTTGTAGAAGCCCTTAAATACCGGGAGTTGCACCGAACAAAGACTGGTGTGAAATACAAGCGAGTACGTGATGGGTTGAAGTAGGAAAACAGTGGGAGGCAGGGAAGTAGTGGTTACGATAGACCAGGTGAATTACAGGTCCACGATTCTTTATCTGCAATTCCAAGATAAAAAAAACCTTTGCAAATGGATTTTTCCTCTTAAGTTGGGGTCAAAACTCATGTGGTAGTAAAACGTGGTCTAAACTTGTGAGGAATTTGGGGGGAACATTTATATATTTATTTTCCTGAAATATCAATGTGTTATGTGTTTTCTCCTAGAAATATCAGTGTGTTGATATTTTCAATCTCTACTGGGTATTTTACATAATACATTGTGTAGATATCACTATACCATCTAAATCTGTGAAGTTCTGAATTATGGCACACATTTGGCCCAAGGAATCTTGGAAAAGAAATTGTGGAGTTGTTGGTAATGGGAAGGAAGAAGTATCTAGAAGAAACAGTACAGCTAGAACCATGACCAACTGGAAGAGAGGCAGGGTAAGAGGATTGAGAGATCTATTTGGTTTCCATAGAAGTGTTGGCAGTTGCTAGAGGGGACTTGGGGAATAGGGAAGGAGGGTGATAGTGCTTTGAGAACATTCAGGTCAGCAAACATTGAATGTCCATGTGTGAGCACGTGTGCTAGACTTAGCGTAGACTGCAGAGATAATTAAGATGTGGGTTTATTCTTTAGTACTGCTTAGGCGAAGGATGTAATGATCATTTTAATAGACTGGAATGTGATGAATAACAGGATAGAGATAGGAAATGAATCACAAGTCTTGCTAATTTTCCCCCTTGTAAAGTCTCAAATTTATCCCATGCTGTGTGCCTAGCTTAGGTCCTCATGGGTACTCTGTGGAAAAATAGGAAGATTTCTAGTTTGCATCTTTACTGTACAAGTCTGTTTTGTTGCCTCAGTCCATTTCTTTTTTTTCAGACTTATGTCATCTATTTTCTTTTTAAAGATTTATTTATTTATTTGAGGGGGTAGGGGCAGAGGGAGAGGGAGAGAGAATCTCAAGCAGAGTTGCTGAGTGCGGGAACCCAGTGTGGGGCTCGATCCCATGACCCTGATGAGAGCATGACCTGAGCTGAGCCACCCAGGTACCCCTCATATCATCTGTTTTCTTAATCTTTCAACTCTCTATTTACCTAAAGAGCAAAGACCATACTCCTTATCAAGGATTTCAGGGTTCTTCACACTGTGAACTCAGCAATATAGTGTAACGTTTTTGCTATTAAAATTTAAATGGGGGGGGGGTTCCTGGGTGGCTCAGTGGGTTAAGCCTCTGCCTTCGGCTCAGGTCATGATCCTGAGGTCCTGGGATCGAGCCTCACATTGGGCTTCCTGCTCAGCGGGGAGCCTGCTCCCCCACCCCCACCTGCCTCTCTGCCTACTTGTGATCTGTCAAATAAATAAATAATCTTTAAAAAATAAATAAATAAAATTTAAACGGGCTGTGTGTTTTCATCTTTGTGTATTTTCTTATTTACTTTCTTTTGCCACTGTGGTTGACCCTTGAACAATATGGGAGTTTGAGGCACCAATCCCCCACGCAGTTGAAAATCTGAGGATAACTTTTCACTCCCCCCAAACTTAACCACTAAGAGCCTACTGTGGACCGGAAGCCTTACCGACAACATAGTCGATCAACACAGATTTTGTTTATTTGTTATATACTGTATTTTTATAATAATAAGCTAGAGAAAAGAATAAATTAAGAAAAAAGAAGAGAAAATATATTTACAGTACCATACTTTATGAAAAAATCCATGAGTAAGTGGACCCATGTAGTTTGAATCCATGTTGTTTGAGGGTCAACTCCCCCCTTTCCGCAGAGCAGGCATTCTCCTTGTCAGGGTTCGCTGAGCTTTTAATTTCAGTGTTCCTGACAGTCTTCAGAATCACTTTCTCTTCTTTGCTCCTGGAGCACTGTGTGTGTGTTGCTACTGTTGGCCTTAGTTCAGCATTTTGGCACGGGTTTAGTTACCAAGCAGGATGCCGTCTTTACAGCACTGTGAGCTGCTTGAGGCCCAGAATCCTGAGGTACTAGTGTTGGTTTCTTTTGGCTTATTGTAATCTTGAACTAGCTGAGTACTCGTTAGACAAAGTTTGCCTTTCTCTTACTTTTCGATGCATGGTAAGAGTATACGTCTCTATCCTGTTGAAATTAGACTCAGACACATGACTTGCTTTGGCCTGTGAATTGTGAATTCAAGTGAGGTGTGCATGGTGAAGTGTATACCCAAAGATCTGAAGCCCTCAAGATCAGCTGTTCACTTTTCCGTGTTTCCCTTTGCTTGCTGAGGGAATTGTGGCAGGTGATAGAGGCTCTCTTTTCCTGGGTCCCTGAGCAAGTTTGACATGGGGTAGACGCTCAAGATGGGCCTTTAAAACCTGAGAAAGAAAGCTTTGCTATGTATTTTTTTTCTCAATTTTTAACCCATTAAAAAAATTCTGTTTTGAGATATAAGCACATTTGAGATACAAGCATGTGCTCTAACATTCATCTTTTCAAAGTGTACAAACTCATTGGTTTTACTGTAGTCACAAAGTTGTGCAACCATCACTGCTAATTTCAGGACATGTTAGTTGCCCCAGAAAGAAAGCCAGTTGTCACTGGCAGTAATTCCCCATCTTCCCCTTCTCACAGCCACTGGCACCTGCCATTCTACTTTCTGTCTCTGTGGATTTGGCTGTTCTGGACATTTCGTAGAAATGAAATTAGACAATATGTGACCTTTGGTGTCTGGCTCAATTAACTTACAGTGTTTTCAAGTCCATGTTTATATCATGATTAATACTTCATTTCTTTTTATGGCTGAATAACATTCCATTGTACTATATTTTATTTATCCAAACTTTGTCATTTTAAGTTACTGAGATTTTAGGGATTGTTTTTTGACTGATAACAAAAAGTATTTGAATTGACAGTATTTAGAATATCCTATTTGCCCCACCATTTGGACAATTGAGTTTAATGGATAGAACATTCTTTACCCTTAAAACTGTCCTTAAAGTGACACATCTGTATTTTGATTATTTTTGTGTAGGTCTGAATCCAGAATCCATTAGAGCAGTCATGAGGCTCTTGCCTCCACATAATGTTGATAAATTTATGTATTAATGCACTTTATCCTGTTGAGAGTGTATTTTCACTTTCGCTACGTAAAAACTGTTTTGCTGTTTTGATCTGCTAGCTTTCTAGCCAGTAACCCATTAACAAGTGTGTTCCTTCCAGCAGTTTTTCAGTGATTTGTAACTTACACTAAACATTATGTACATGCACAGAGTGTTTAAGCAGACTTGGTTCCCAGGCCAGGCCAGGAACATTAAAGTGTTAGGAAAACCACCTATAATAGTAACCTGAGTTCAGGTCCCCAAGAGAGACCACAAACACAGAGGTGGAGAAGAAAAATGTTGCAGTGTTATTCTTCCAGTAGGGCTGAATTTGGGATGGTTTACATGACTGTTGGTCAACTAATTATATTTTAACCACTTATTTTAATAAGATTACAGTAGTGTTGATATCTTTTGAGTTAAATACATCTTGGTTGAGGTAAGTTATAATTCGACTCTCAAATCTACTAGTAATAATGGAAATTAATAGAAACTAAACCATAATTAGTCAACATTACTTAACTTTGTTTTGCTCTTCACGGATACCAGATTACATCTAAAATTTTACTACCAAACTGCCAGCAAACTGAACCAGATTCTCTTGGTTTTTAAAATCAGAGCAAGGTTTGCTTTGCTGTTAATGTTCTGTCCGGTGGGTGGCAGCATAACGCAGCTGGTTGTCTTGCATGTGGTTATTGGATATTTATGTATGTTTTAGAGGCTGTAATTTCTACATCTGTTGAGCTGCACAGTGTGTTTTTAGAAAAACTTTCATTCCCCCAAATATGCTCTTCACTCCTTGCGGAATGAGGATGATTTTAGGTAATAAGAAAATTGCCCGTTATCCCTAAATGGATTTCAAGTAAAATAAATGTCATTGCCAACTGGTAGGTATCTTCAGGTATCTTCATATGTGTATTCTACTGAATTTTTTTCAAAATAAGTTATTTGGAGATCTATTTTTTAATTCAAACTAAAACTTAAAGTAGTTATAGCAAAGTGGTACTTATCTCACAGAATTTGCCAGTGAGACCCTCAGCCAATGTAACCCTCAGCAGACCATAGTTTTAATAAGTTTACTATCATATTTTTAAGATGGGGACTGCGTTTTCTTTTTATATGTCCTCATAGGGCTTAACATAGTGCCAGACCTAAGGAGAGATTCAGTAAAACACTTACTAGTTGATTAAAAAGCTTGTGCTTGAGGTTACTAGAACCATCTACTTGTTTGAATTAAAATAGCATCTTGAAAATGGAATTTGTGATGAGCAAGAGAGTCAAATCACTTAAATAATGAGCAGTAATTTGCAGTTGTCATCACAGTGTACAGAGTGCACTGTGAGTTATATTCTTTCTCTTTTCTTTTCTTTTTTTTTTTTTTTAAAGATTTATTTATTTACCCGACACACAGAGATCACAAGTAGGCAGAGAGGCAGACAGAGAGAGAGGGGGAAGCAGGCTCCCCGCTGAGCAGAGAGCCCGACGCGGGGCTCGATCCCAGGACCCTGAGACCATGACCCGAGCTGAAGGGAGAAGCCCAACCCACTGAGCCACCCAGGCTCCCTGAGTTATATTCTTTTTAAAATAAACTTAATTTTGAGACAGAGTTTTGTACTTGGAAAAGGTAAGGAAAAAAGTTTACTTTGAAAAATAAACACATGGGGTAAGTGGTAATTTTTGCTAAGTGTTAAAAGGGGTGAGGTGTGTAGGAGAGTGAGAAGTCATCCTAGTCCACCTGACTTCTTTAGACATTTTCCACTGTTTTGTAATCCTTGAACCTTTT
Organism: Enhydra lutris kenyoni; assembly: GCF_002288905.1. NCBI lineage: Eukaryota > Metazoa > Chordata > Mammalia > Carnivora > Mustelidae > Enhydra > Enhydra lutris. Next base: position 68,786,938 of record NW_019154096.1, on the reverse strand, counting down.
ATAACTGCTGTGTCACCTAGCTTAGTCATTGTTATATGGATAAGCTAAAGGAATCCAGGATCTCAGAGGCTGGACTTTTAATTCCGTTTACTCTCAAAGACTCAGTGCAAACTTCTATTCAGAAACTGGAGAGAAGGTGTGGACTGTCCTTGTGCTGAGACTCCCAGGGATTCTATACTATTAGTTTACACTTGGCCTTGAATGATTAGTCACAGCTTCTGTTGTTTTCTTACCAGCTTTTATGGCTGCCATCACTGATGGAGAAACTATGTGTCCATTCTTTCCTTAAAAGAACTGGTCATTTAAAAAAAAATTTTTTAAGGTTTTATTTATTTAAGTAATCTCTACCCCAGAACATGGAGCTTGAACGCATGACCCCAAGACCAAGAATCACATGCTCTACCAACTGAGCCAGACAGGAGTCCCAGAGCTGCTCACTCTTTAGAATTTGTTTCACCTGGTTGGACTGGGCAGCTGTAAAACACAGAGAACCCTGAGGTCTCTGATGAGCTTGGAAAATAATGTAGTTTAGCTAGGTTTTTTTTTTTGTTGTTATCAGAGTGGGACTGATATTCTTTAGCAGCTTTCTGTGTTTCAAGTAGATGTGGAACTTCACTGTTACATTCTAATTACTTTCTAAGCACTAAATTTGACAGCAGTCAAGAAGCAGTTAAATTTAAAAGAAAAATTCATGTAGAGTTGTACCACTAATGTTAAAATGCTAAGATATCTTATTTTTACTGATTTTATATAGTTTGTATATATATGTATGTATATGTATATATGTATAGTTTGCAGCTAAATTATTGCAATTGTCCTGCCGTAAATCACATCTTGTGTTACTCAGCCCTTTCTTGAATCCTCTAGATTTCCTTCCCCTAAAACTTCTTTTCCTGGTATATGTTTTAATTCTCTAAGTGTACGACTGCTGAACTAGCTGTTTAAAGAGTCTCCTGAAGTTCTCATTAAAAAATACACACTTCTGGAAGATTTCTTGAGTCAGGACTTAGGAGTGTGGCAGAGGAATCTGTCCATCATTAACAAGCCCTTCAGATGATTTGGAGAAGAGCATGCTTTGAGATTCATTGGCCTATGGAAATGCAGCCTTGTTCCTGAACCTGCTGTTACTTAAGCAAGGAGTGGTGCCATCTTAGGTTTAAATATAAGATTGTTTTGTTGCTGAGGCCACACAACACTTTTGCACCACTGAAGTCCTAGTCTGGATTAGAAGGATCCATTCAGACCCGGATAATACACATATTAAGCATAGTTTAAGTGTCTCATTAAGAAGGGCAGATGAAATAGACATTGGTGTGTCCCGATGGTTCATTATGTTGTAGAAATATATTTGACCTGGCAGATGATGATGGATAGCTGGGTGATAATAGCAAATTAGAAAATAATATAATTACATATTTGTTAAAATAAGCAGACACACATAAACACAAGAACAGAAGAAAATGTTAATGGTAGTTACCTACCAACGTCAGTAGTGGTTATTTTTCTATAATAGCATTTTTAATCTTTTAAAATTTCAGTAAACATGTGTTACTTCTATAAAGATACAGGTTTGTGGCCTTGTTTTTTTAGTCTTCCTTCCCATCCTTTCTTCCTCCCTATTTCATTTTAACATGCAAAAGTCATTTATTTGAAGACAAAGTGTTTTTGTGAACATAAAAGCACGTAGTCCTTAAATTTTTTCCATGTTTCATTTTGGTGGGATGAGGCAGAGGTGGAAGAAGAAGGATATAAGTATGGAATTGTGGAACTTGTTTGTATTTTACATCTGTGGTGTCCATTTTGGTAGCCCCTAACCACAATGAAAATGAAATAAAAACTTGGTTCCTTGTTTTCATTAAATAGTTTTTAAGTGCTAAGTAGACCTACATGGCTAGTGGCTACCATATTGGATAGTGCAGATATGGGACTTCTCTGTCATCACAGAAAGTTCTGTTGGCCAGTACTGACCTAGATCATAGTATTTTCAAGTCTATTGGCTGGAAAATTATTTAAATAAATCATGTTGTTATAAAATTAAATATACATCTAATAAGAATAACTGACCAAACTTCCTTATCTGGCTTTCAAAAGTAAGGATAACAAACTTGTTTTTCTTTCCTTTTATGAAGGCATGGTATGATATAGCAAATCTTAGCCTTATGTCCTTGCTCTAAGAAATATACTTAATAATATATAATATTACTTATAATATACTTATAATATACTTATAATTACTTATAATATACATATAATACTAGTGATACTAAGCAGGTTAGGTCTTCAGAATTAGGGGCCAAATTATTTATTTTTTTTTTTTAAGATTTTTATTTATTTATTTATTTGACAGATAGAGATCACAAGTAGGCAGAGAGAGGCAGGCAGAGAGAGAGGAGGAAGCAGGCTCCCCACTGAGCAGAGAGCCCGATGCGGGGCTCGATCCCAGGACCCTGAGATCATGACCTGAGCCGAAGGCAGAGGCTTAACCCACTGAGCCACCCAGGCGCCACCCAAATTATTTTGTTTCTATACAACTATCCATAAGGTTATCATCTAGTTCTTTATTTCACTTAAAAAAAATTTTTTTTAAAAAAAGCACAGTCCATAATACAATAGCTATAGGAAGTTAATAATTGGTAACATTGTGGTAGAGAAGATTAGCCACAGGCTATTAATGTGGAGATTGGTTAAATAGTAAATTCAAACATTTTACTTAGAGGAACAGATTTCTTAAAAGTATGGTTTGAGGACCTCAAGGGTCCCTGAAATCCTCTCAGAGGGTCTGCAAAATTGAAGCTTTTTCTAGGACTCCTAAGATGTTATTTGCCCTTTTCTGTGGGTTGATACTTGTTCTGATGTTCTGATGGTATGGTTCTGATACCGTACCACGGTATGGTTGTTGATATTTGTTCTGATGCCCACCAAGCCAGTGGTGGGCAAACTATTGATGCCGTTGCACAAATCTTCACTTCCATACATTTGCATTAGAAAACGAAAGCATTTCACTTAAGAATATCCTAGATGAAGCAGCAGTTTTTTTTTAAATTTCACAATTTTATTGTGACTTTTAATATACTTAAAATATTCTCTGTAGAGAAATGGGAAGCTGCATATCAAAGTACAGAGATTGTTTTAAGAAAAAGCACTTGTGTGGTTGGTGAATTTTGAGCTAAACTAGATGGGGTGTTTTTTTTCCGATAGAACAGTGTTTTTTTTGTTTTTTGTTTTTTTAAAGATTTTTATTTATTTGACAGACAGATCACAAGTAGGCAGAGAGGCAGGCAGAGAGAGAGAGGAGGAGGAGGCAGGCTCCCTGCTGAGCAGAGAGCCCGATGCGAGGCTCGATCCCAGGACCCTGGGATCATGACCTGAGCCGAAGGCAGAGGCTTTAACCACTGAGCCACCCAGGCGCCCCAGAACAGTGTTTTTATTTGAAAGAATGACTGACTGACAAACTGGTTATTTAACTTGCCTTTGGTATTCAACATTTTCTCAAAAATGAAGTGTGTCACTTCAAGGAAAGCAACTGGCAGTCTTTGTTCCCAATGATAAAATTCGAGCTTTGAAGTGAAAATTAGAATTTGGAAAGCCTGCATCTACTACCATGACCTTGATGGCTTCCCAGTACTTAAAAAGACTCTTCTGATGAAATAGGTGGTGATAGTAACAAATGTAAATTTTTTTCTTTTTGATGTATAGTGAAATGCATCAACATGTGGAAGACAGATGCAACTCAGTATTTTACAAATGACCAATTTCTGATGTTACAAAATGTATGTATTAAAAGATCCATTCAAAGTAGAAGATAGACCAATGGGTTTTAATGTAATAGAGTACAGAGTGTTCATTGATAGTTTCAGATTTCCTGTTTCAACTAACCTTTGAGAAACTTGTTAAGTTTCAAAGAAAAACATGCACAATTATCTAAAAAGGATACTAAAGTGCGCCTTCCTTTTCTGCCTACGTATCTGTGTGAGGCTAGGTGTTCTTCATTTACGTCAACCAGAACAACATACCACATCTATATGAGAATCAGGCAGGCTTCTATTAAGGCAGATGCTAAAGAGACTTGCATGAATGTGAAAACGGTGCCATTTTTCTTACCTTTTTTGGGAAAATAGTTTACATATAACTAGTTTATAACATAAAACATGTAACTTTTATCATTAAATGTTATAATGCAGACTTCATTAATACCATTTTAGAATAAATTAGTACCTATTTTTATATTTATATATTATATGACCCATATAATAAACAAAAGCTTTTTGGAATCTTCAATTATTTTTAAGAGTATAAAGAGGTCCTAAGACCAAAATGTTTGAGAACCACTAGAATAAAAATCTCCAAGATATGTTCTTAGGAAAAGTACAGATTGGTGTGGTTTTACGTTAGCATCTGTGTGGAAAAGGATATATATATATATATATATATATATATATATATATATATATAGGATACTTATTTTCATGTATGATGTTTAATTCTTCTGGAAGGTTATAAACGAATTAAGTGTTGGTTCAGTGAGGAAGGAATAAAGGTAAACTCTTTTTTTCCTTTGAATGTTTTAAATTTTAAACCAGATGAATGCATTACTCATTTTAAAAAAAAGCAGAAGAAATTGAAGCATTCCTATGAAATATGTTATAAATTTTTGGGAATCTGGCTCAGTTATGAAAAGTTAGAGCAAGGTTGGAGCAATAGTCATTTTTCTGGCAGCTTGCGTTTCCTTCCTTCCTTCCTTCCTTCCTTCCTTTTTTTTCTTTTGAGAAGAAAATGAGACCTGCATATTTTAGGGTAAAAAATATCATTTAATGTCCAAACCAAATACATTCATGTTGAAATAATATAAATCAAATAGGTAGCAATTTCCCCCATGGGGCCTAAGGTATACTGAACTTAAGTTTTAAGGAGGGACGATTTGTTATTTTTTAAATGGCAGTTATTTTTAGTTCCTCGTAAAGACATTGGATTTATTTTAGAAGACTTATAATTTATAGTCCTGTCATTTGAAAGGTTTTGAGTAAGTGCTGCGTGAAATGTGGGACTAAAAAGCTAAATAAATGTTCTGACATTTGATTTAGTACAAAAAGTGCTTTTTAATACTCATAACCTTTGAGGCTTTGGGAATTCTTGAAAAGAATAACTAAGGAATTCAATTTTATTTATTCTCTGCTGTTAAGTGTGCCTTTTGATCAGTGTTCATACTTTTAACTTTTGAATAGATAGTGTCCTTTTATGAAAGGAAAAATTATTTTAATGCAAAAACTCTTCAGATTTTCTTTTTCTCATATAATGCTTCTAAAATTTATTTCTTTGAATGCTGAAATATCATTTCCAGAGTTCTTTGCAGCAGTTTAGAAAGAGATATTACATATGATTCTGCCCAGTAGTTATAGTGAAAAGTTTGCCCATAATGTAGAACCATTTTCCCCCATTTCTCTAGTTAACAAAGAACGCCTTTAATAATATTAATAGGTTTTTCTGAAGTACTAGACAAATACATAGTTAATTCATAAGGGAGTTTACTTACCCTCACTAGTTGCATGTGCCCTTACAACATCTGACATTTTTCAAAGCATACACATATCATTTTCTTTGATTTTTGGCACATCTTGGAAGTAGCACAATTAGTATTTTTCCTTTTTTGTATTTATGGAAATTGAAATTCAGAAGGCTAAATGCATTGCCTAATGTCAATACAACCTTGTTAGATAGTAAGGAAGTAGTTTCGATGGAAACAAGACGAGGTTAGATTTAGATTTAAGCAAATTTAGATTTAAGCAAGACCGTCCTTGCAGAAAAACGCATTTATCTCTGCGTGCTTTCTTGCAGGTTTGCGGTCAGCTGTGGAGGTTATAAAGACAAGACAGAGGGGGCGCCTGGGTGGCTCAGTGGGTTAAAGCCTCTGCCTTTGGCTCAGGTCATGATCCCAGAGTCCTGGGATCGAGCCCCGCATCGGGCTC
>NW_019154096.1:68559823-68780875 GCF_002288905.1 Enhydra lutris kenyoni | reverse complement strand
ACCTGAGCCGAAGGCAGAGGCTTTAACCCACTGAGCCACCCAGGGGGTTAAAGCCTCTGCCTTTGGCTCAGGTCATGATCCCAGAGTCCTGGGATCGAGCCCCGCATCGGGCTCTCTGCTCAGCGGGGAGCCTGCTTCCTCCCCTCTCTCTCTGCCTGCCTCTCTTCCTACTTGTGATCTCTGTCTGTCAAATAAATTAAAAAAAAAAAAAAAAAAAAGACAAGACAGAGGTCTTGCCCTCTAGGGGCTTGAAGTTTAGTAGCAGAGGCGACCTGGTGGGAAAAGTGAAGAAGTGGAATGGTGCTCTATCTGAGGGCCCTGTGTCTCCGGCAGTTTGGAGGAGGTGACACAAATCTAGAAGAGTGAATAGAAGTTAACCAGAGTGACGGATTAGGGGGTGTGGTAAAGGCATTCAGGAAGAAAAGATTCGAGAAAGTCTAAAACAGCACACCAGACTGTTAGTGCGGTGGGAGTGCCCTGCTGGGCTGCGTGTGAGAAGAACAGGAGAAAGCAGAGAGTGCTAAAGTTTTCTAAAGTTTTCTAAAGTTTTCAGCCTGCTAAAAGAGGGATGCAGTGTAAATCGCTGGGAGGACTCAGATTGACTAAGGTTTGAGTCTTAGTTCTTGGGCTTATTAGCTGTGGGACTGTAGATATGTGACTCTTTCTGAGCCCTAGTGGCCTCGTATGTAGAATGGAAATAACATTCAGTTTGCAGGTAATTAGGAAGACTAAGAAAAATAAGCTTAAAAAAAAGGACCTTGTATGTGCCAGATCTCTAAATGTGCAATCATGGAAGATGAATTAGAAGTAAGGAACATTCACTACAATATTCTAACATCTCAGTAGAACTGAAAAAAATAAATGAAATCTTATATTAAAAATAGTATTGGAACGTTTGGACATTTTAAAAACAGCTTAGCTGCAATGGTTTTACAATTTAATTGTTTAGTATTCTGGAATCTTTCAGTGTGACATTTCCTTGTTTTCCTTGTTCGAAAGTAAGGCTTTCTGTACCACGGTATAGTTGTCAAGTAATGAGAATGCCATGGGTTGGAGTCACTTTTGTTTGCATGATGATTTGTGCCATGCCCATCTCCAACTCTCTGTCCCTGGAATGAATTCTTAGCTGGAAGACCTGGATCTATCCTCTTTTTTTTAGATAAGTGACTTGCCCATTTGTGTGTTTCTTCAGTATTAAAATGATACCTAGTTAGTTTAGCTTTAGAGAATAAAATGAAACAGTAGATGGATATACTTTCCTAAAACATAGTGCCTTAGTCTGCTGGGGCTGCCATAACAAAATGCCACAAACTCTGGGTGGTTTAAACAACAGAAATTTACTTATCCTGTTCTTGAGGCTGGGGGGTCTAAGATTAAGGTAGCAGCTGATTTGGTTTCTGTTGAGAATTCTCTTCCTGGCTTGTCCATAGCTATGGGCCTGCTGTATGCTCACATGGTCTTTCCTCTGAGTATGCTGGGGGTGGGTACGTGGTGTGATAGAATAGAGGGAAAGACAGAGGAAGAGATGGGGAGGGAGAGGGAGCCGTTTGGTGTCTTTTTTTATGACCCTAATCCTAAAGGATCAGGGCTTGACTCTTACAACCTCATTTAGCCTAATTGCTTCCTTACTCCAAATATAGTCACACTGCTTTGGGCTTCATCATGTGAATTTGGGAAGGGGGACACATAATTTAGCCCATAACATGCAGTAAAACAGGAAGTGTTTCTTTTGATGGCCTTATGACTTGGTGTTTTGATAACAGTGAGTTAAAAGCCAGGCATGTATTATGTTTATTTGATTGCTCTCCAGAGGTGAGGATATATATGGACCATTTAAGTCTCTTCGTAGCTAATTGGTTAGCTATAGAAGTGGTTTACAGTCAAGTTGGTATAGAAGTCAGAATCTTACTGTGCCTAAGGTAACTGTAAAAATTCAATAGCTATTTTAATAGTATGTTATGCCTGTACCATTTCCCTGATTATTTTCTCTCTTTCTTCGTATTCTAGGCTCAAATATGGTTTGGTTCCTATAGGAAATGTCCACATAGCTCAGTGATAATTTTTAAACTGATTTATCTTAATAAACACAACTTGTGAATGCAGCTTTTTACTCACTGAGTAAGCCTTTTAGCTAACATGGTATAAAGTTACACAGGTTTTAAAGACTGCTAAACCGGGGTGCCTGGGTGGCTCAGTGGTTAAAGCCTCTGCCTTTGGCTCAGGTCATGATCCCAGGGTCCTGGGATCGAGCCTCACATCGGGCTCTCTGCTCAGCAGGGAGCCTGCCTCCTCCTCCTCTCTCTCTCTCTGCCTGCCTCTCTGCCTACTTGTGATCTGTCAAATAAATAAAAAAAATCTTTAAAAAAAAAAAAAAAAGACTGCTAAACCAAACCTCAGTTTTGCATAGCGGATTTTGGAACAAAGATAGACGTCTTAATCTTCAGCCTTCTCCCTTTCTTTATTGTAAATTTCAATATGAATTTTGACTTGGGGTGTGTTTGGGTGGCTCATCGGTTAAGTGTCTGCCTTCAGCTCAGGTCATGATCTCCAGGTCCTGGGATCAGGCATTGGGCTTCCTACTCAGAGGGGAATCTGCTTCTGTCTCTTTCTCTCTCCCCGTCTGCCCCTCCCCAGCGCCTGTTCTCTCTGTCATAAAATCTTGGAAAGAATGAATTTTGACTTGGACTTCTGAGTCTGCATTTTTTTTTAAAATTTATCTGAGTCTGCATTTTAGATTGTTGTAGGTTAAAGGTCTTCAACTTGGTTTCCCAGAATAATCACGTTTAATGTTCTTTCTCACAGGCCAGCCCTCCAGATCTCTATATTGAAAGATTTAATATAGCTCTTGGACAGTATATGGGAGCATTGCAGAGCATTGTGCCTCTTTTCATATATATGGTAAGTTAGAGCTGTTTTCTCTTTCCAGATATCTCTGTTGGTCCAAGTGCAGATAGATGAAGTTAAGCATGTTCTGTTTATCTTTTGCTATGTATTATGTTAAAAATGGAAATTAATCTATTTTAGTAATGTTTGATTTTATTGACATAGAATTGTTTACCCTTTTATTGCATAAAAATTCCATAAATAACACTGCTGAACAGACAATTAGGCCTTCAGGAAGAAGTACTGAGTAATCAATACTCAGCATTTATTTTATTTCTGCCATATGGAAGACACTGTGCTTGGAAAGTAAAGATATGTGAGAAAGCTTTCTTGTCCTCAGAAAGTAAGAGTTAAGATAGCTATCTAAAAACATGACATGATAAATGTCAAGTAAGTCATTCCATAAAACAAGTAGAATAATAAAATTTTCTTCCATTATGGTGATGTGCTCTCTTTCATTTGGAGAATTATGCCACGAGTATAATTTTTAGTCTCTGTGGACTTTATTGATTAGTCCCTTCTCCTTCCTAAATATATAAAATCATAGAATCTTAATGTTAGTGTTCCTATTGAAGGCAGGGGCCCTAAGTAATCATTATCCCAATTCCTTTTTGTTTATTAGAGAATGGGACATTTGGGTTGATCCTACATTCTATAGCATAAAGATTGCTGTATGTGGAATACTGATCTTCAAAAGGATTTCTTCTCCATAAAATACAGTTTACTGAAAGAACGAAACAGAACATTGAGAGAAATCTGTATTATCAGCAGGGGACTATTAATTTGTGGAAAGATATTTAGAGTAGAAAAATAAGCAGTGAAAGGTAATGAGCTGTATGTATGCTTAGAGAGAAATCTTCTCCAAATACATTAGTTGAAAAAGCAAAATGCAAAGCAGTGTGTGATATTCTTCATAAAACGTGGTTTTTTTCTTTATTAGGGAAAAAGCATACACACACACGCACAAACACACACACACATCCATGTATTTGCAAGGAGCATTTTAGAAAGAACATACAAGTTTTCCCAGTTGAATGGGGCCTTTGAGAATGCAACCGAGGGTCTGCTGTGGGAGACTGGTTTTTATTGCATGTTTTTATTTTGTTACCATGTGCATGTTATTTTTATAATTTTCATAATCTTCTGTTTAGGAGAATCAGTGAGCAACTTGTTAACATTCCTGTTTTTATTTTCCATACCTATATATTAGTTAACATTTAACATGAACAAATTCAGTCTTGTTTGACTGGTCATTCTTTTTTTTTTTTTTTTTTAAGATTTTATGTATTTATTTCAGAGGGGGAGAGAGAGAGTGCGAGCACAAGCAGGGGGAGCAGCAGGCAGAAGGAGAGGGAGAAGCAGGCTCCCAGCTGAGCAGGGAACCCGATGTGGGACTTGATCCCAGGACCCTGAGATCATGACCTGAACAGAAGGCAGAGGCTTAATCGACTGAGCCATCCAGGTGCCCCTTGGCCAGTCATTCTAATCATGATGCTTTTGGCTGCAAAAAAACAGAACATCTGATTCAAAGTGGTTTAAGTAAATAAGGAAAAGTTTTAATCTCTTATAATAAAACTAAGCAAATAGGGCAGTCTCTGGGGTTGGTTGAACCCCATGGTTCTATAGTGTTACCAGGGACTCAGGTTCTTGTCTCCTTCATGTACACAGCATCTGTTTCAGCTTGTTCTCGTGGTCATAAATGAGTTACAAGATATTTTGCACCGAACTAGGCTTCTCTCAATCTGTTTGCTCTATGTTGGGTCACATGTCTGCCTTTGAACCAAAGACCGTTCCTAAGAATGCCATAAGCTGAGTAACTTAGAGGAATCAGTGAAGCAGATTGTATGTTGGGGAATCAACCAGGGCATGTCCACTGCCTGCTCTCCCCCCAGATGATTGATAAAAGGGATCCCTTTTATTAGTGTTTCCTGTTGTTGCCCTTTGGTGGTGCTACAGTATTTTTAAAGGGCATATGTGCTTGTCACACAGTGTGGTCTGTTTGTCTATACATCTCTGTATAGTTAATGTTGAATGTCTTCCTGTCTTCTTTTGGAGGTGTATGGTTGATAACATTTTATCTTTATGTGCTTTAACTCCATGTCAGAAAGACAACTAATAGTAGCAGGACTTTTGTTTTTTAACGTTGGGTTTTTTTGTTTAAATTGATACCTTTATTAATTATTTCCTAAAATAATTTATTTTTTGGTGCTTCAGCTCATTAGACAAATCATTTCCCCCTAATTAAGGCACTAAAAAACAATTTATTTTCTTCTTCAGAATAAGTTTTACATCGAAACCAAGCTTAACAGAGACCTAAAAGATGACCTTATAAAGCTGTTTACGGAACATGTTGCAGAAAAGCACATTTACAGCCTAATGCGTAAGTAATTCAGCTTATAAGGGTGAGATAACACGAGCGATGATCTTTTTGATTTTTGATCAGAGAGCGTTGGCATGTGCAGCCATTGTTAACATCTGAATCGTATAGCAAGAGGTGTTGCAAGTCCAGTTCTATAGAGACCCTGAGGAACTGAAAATGGAGAGCTAGGAGCAGCTTAGCTAGGTCATGGGACAGTGCCTTTATATCTGGCCTGATACTTACCTTTTTTTACACCCCTGACAATGTGGGAAATATTTTTAAGGGGTTCACCCTAACTTTGTTACTCGTAATTCTAGAAGGAGCACAATATTGTATCTTTGAAATGGTAGCACAGAATTCTTTCTGATTTTTACTCTTTGGTGTAAAATCCCTTGTCTGGTCTAGTCATTTATTAACTACATTTTAGGCAAGCTTTTCAGCTTCTGATCCTGAGTTTTTTCTTCTATGAAGTGAAATTTATAAAAGGTTTAACTTGGTAATGTCGGCTGGTAAGGAAGCAGATCAAAGCACCAAGTTCAGTTCGTTTTTCTCTCCCCCCATTCTTGGGCCCCCTGCCCCCTCACAGTAGGTGGCGTCTTATCCTACCTTTGCTAAAAAAGTATACCTCTCTAAGTGGAGTTTAGGAAGTTCCTACAACCTAAGGTCTCAGCATCTTTTAAAAGTTATGTTTTATGCGGTATATCATTGAAGTCATTTTTTAGATTTTGGCACATACTTGGATTTATAGTTTGTAGTTGTAGCTTTTCTAATACTCATAATTAGTTTCTGCCACAGTGAACTTTTACCAGTATTTACAGAAGAATTGTTCTAACCTTGACCATCAACTTTTTTATTTTTGAGTTTAAACTAACAGAACAAATTGTTAAACTTTGGGCCAGTTTATTCCAGAAAGGCCAAGTTTTCAAATAATATGGTTGATTAAGGTAATATTTGTTTCATTATTATATTCCCAACAGATTCTATCAGAGACCAAAATCTTGGGAGCATGACTTTTTTTAAAGTTGGACAGATGTTTATAAACATCTTTAAATATAACCTTCTATGATATTCCAGGTCTTATAACCATTTAAGTATTATCTGTGATGTTGACATTGTCTTTACTTTCATTGCAAAATGGAACATAGCATTTTGAAGTCTTTCCTGTTAAAATTCTTTAGAGAAATGCTACTGCTTTTTTACTCTGTGAATATGTTTTTATATTTATCATTAATTTAGAAATCAATTTTATTGGGCATATGCAAAGAAAATACTCAAAGAGAATATAGTCTTCCAGATCTGATGAGAGAGATCTCACTTCTTAATCTGTGTGAGCTTTCCATAGATTCATGATATTTTTTTTTTTTTTCAAAAGATTTTATTTATTTGAGAGAGAGAGAGCGCACATGAAAGAGGCGAGGGGCAGAGGGAGAAGCCAGCTCCCTGATGAGCAGAGGGCCTGATGTGGGACTTGATCCTGGGACTCCAGGATCATGACCTGAGCCGAAGGCAGTTGCTTAACCAACTGAGCCACCCAGGTTCCCAGATTCATGATATTTTATAAGATCACACCCTGTGAAGAGTCTGCATAAAGGCCTCTCGATGTGAAGGCATAAAGTCAGAGAGAAAATGAATTTTTTTTCTCTTAAACCTTCAATTAATTTGCACTTTATTTTTCCAAAAAAGTAATAATCTTCCTCTTGTTCATTATATAGTTTGGTTTTCATTCAAAAGTATACTTAAAGGTAGATATGCCTTTCTTTTCCAAGTAAGGTGTAAAATTCCTTAAGCTTTTTTTTTTTTTTTAATTTCATTTATTTATTTGACAGAGAGGGAGAAAGCACAAGCAGGGGGAGCAGCAGGCAGAGGGAGAGGGAAAAGCAGACTCCCCCCTGAGCAGGCAGCCCGATGTGGGACTTGATCCCAGGATCCTGGGATCATGATCTGAGCCAAAGGCAGACACTTAACTGACTGAGCCACCCAGGCGCCCCAGCTTTTATTTTTTTTTTTTTTTTAAAGTAGGCTCCACTCCCAGTGTGGAGCCCAGTGCAGGGCTTGAACTTAGGACCTCAAGATAAGACCTGAGCTGAGATCAAGAGTTGGACATTTAACCGACTGAGCCACCCAAGCTCCCCAAATGTTTTGTAAATTGTATAAAACTGAGCTTATCACATATTTATTGAGCAATTACCAAGCATTGTGCTTAGAGTAAGGGATTCAGACAGTGACCATTGGCCTCATTGGTTTGGGCTCTGTAACAATAAGGGACACTCTAAGTACTTATTAATGCTCTATGGATGGTCATCAAAAGATTTTTAAAAAATACACTCAGGGCGCTTGGGTGGCTCAGTGGGTTAAAGCCTCTGCCTTCGGCTTAGGTCGTGATCCCAGGATCCTGGGATTGAGCCCCGCATTGGGCTCTCTGCTCAGCAGGGAGCCTGCTTCCACCTCTCTCTCTTTCTCTCTCTCTCTCTCTCTGCCTGCCTCTCTGCCTACTTGTGGTCTCTGTCTGTCAAATAAATGGATAAAATCTTAAAAAACAAAAAACAAAACTTTAAAAAAACACACTCACTTCTTACTATGTAGTGGGACATGTTCTAGATACTTTACAATACTAACATCTATTTCTCCAATTGTAGTAGTCATTACTTCATGTTACAGATGGAGAAATTGAGGCATAGAAATTGAGGCATAATTAAATTGGAAAAACGGAGTTATGAGGAAATGATTTTTCATCTCTAGTTGTACATTTTCCTATACTTGCCCCTCATTCCAACAAAACAAATAACTACACTCAAAGTCTGTATTCTAAACTCTGATTAGTTTCTGTGGCTTTAGATAAATTTGAAAATGCTAGTGTTTCATTTATTATTACAGTTATTATGCTACCCCAAAACATAGTCTTTTTATAGAGTCTTTCATTGTGCTCACAAACCTGCAGTTAGGGCTGGACTTGGTGGGGTTCTTCATCTCTGCTGCACTCAGCATGGGCCGATGTGATTCGCCCAGGGGTTGGGGACTTTGAAGATGGCTCACTCATGTCACTGGCAAGTTGTGGTGGCTGTAGCTTCCTCTCTTGTGTTTCCTCTAAGAGTGAGTGTCTCAAGATGCAGGAAATGGAAACTTCTAGTTTCTTAAGTCCTGGGCCTAGAAATTGGCACAATGTCACTTTTGCTGTATTGTGCTGGCCAGGCAGTTACAGAGCCTGGATTCCAGGTGAGTGGGTGTGAGCACACCTCTCCACGGGAAGAATTTAGGGGCCATGTTTTTCAGCAGAGCCAAATGAATACCCCCTCTGCTGATGAATAATTGGTACTCAAGTGCCCTGTTTCAACAGTTGTTTCATGAACAAAGACGGTGACTTCCTGCTGTAAATAAAGGTTGTTTTCTACCATCTCTCCATAACATACGTGCTTATAAAATAAAATAGCTTCTACCTTTGGCTAGTAGCAAAATTGTTTTCCTTTGAATTTAATTTTTACTTTCATTAAACTTTGAAAACAGAAATACTTTTACCTTAGCCAGGGTATCTGTAGTATTTCTATATTGCTGATTCTGAGCAGATGTGACAAAAATGGGCCAGTTAATGGTAGAAGTTTCTTGAGAAAACGTAATATGTTGAGTTGCAGTGAAGATTTGTAGTTCACTTTGACAGAGGGTTTTAAAAATTTACATGACTATCAGTTGTTCTTAAGTTCTGCCTTTAGTTCAGACTCCTGTAGTTTAAATTTCTTTTTTTTTTTTTAAGATTTTATTTATTCATTTGAGAGAGAGAGAAAGAGCCTGAGAGGAGAGAGGTCAGCAGGAGAAGCAGACTCCCTGCCGAGCAGGGAACCTGACGAGGGGCTCTATCCCAGGACTATAGGATCATGACCTGAGCCGAAGGCAGTCGCTTAACCAACTGAGCCACCCAGGCGCCCTAGTTTGAACTTCTTAAAAGTCAAGAATATTTTTAATTTTAGTTTTGACTTTAAGAATTACTGATCAGATTTAAAAAGGAGAGAAGCCCTTAGGTGAAGGTGTAGCTCTGAGGAATAATTGAAGGAGTAGAGGAGCTTGGTTCTGGCTCCAGTTCCGCTGTTAAGAAGCTGTGAAACTTATAGGATGGTATTTCATCTCTCTAGATTTCAGTGTCATAAACTATAATGAAAGAGGTCAGTCCTAGGAGTTCAGGAAGGTCCTAGTCTAGTTTCAAAACTGTTAACTTAAAATCAACAATGATGGAATTGTTGTAGGATTCTTGTTTTTTTTTGTTTTTTAGTTCCATAATTTGGGGGAGAAAACGAAGAGTAAAACTTCATTAGTACCCGTTATATATAAGATCTGTATTTCAGTGGTGGCATGGTGAACTAGAAAGAATACAGAATTCAGAGTGAGACACACGTTCTTAGACCTCTCTGCCACTTGGTAGCTCTGTGACTTTGGGTAAATTATGCAGTGTTCTTTATTTTGTTTTGTTCTTAGCCTCAGTTTCCTTATTTTTAAAGTAGTTGATAGTTAAGCTTGTAAGAAAGTAAATCCTAAATAAAGTTTAAAAGAATTAAACTTATAAAATACCTAGCACTTGTTAAATACTCAAGAAATATTTTCTTCCCAGTCTCAAGCTGCTGCCCCTCCCCCTAGATGCCCTTCTTTTTCCTTAAAAGAGGAGACCAACTAACAAATCTCTTAAGCACTGTTCTCCTAAAAAGAATTTAGGTAGAGGATTTTAGTGAATTTTTAACACCTTCTTAACTCTGTAATTGTTAGTGAATGCAATTCTTTTCATTAATTCTTCCCAGATAAATTTTTATGTATTTTATATATAATTTAATCTGTGAATGTATCATTTCTTCATTTACAAATATATATATTTGACTACATAATTAATGTGTGATTGAATGCGAAGAGTTAGTGGGAATAAGACTTACGAAGGCCAAAACGATTGTCAAAAGGTAGGGAAATGAATGAATAGAAAAAGAGCCTGCATGTGGGGCACATGTTGAAATTAGAGATAACCTTGAGTTGAAGAGACTCCCAGAACCTAAAATTTAGAATTGCAATTTTTGAACAATATATCCTGAAACGTGATTTTCTGCGGTGCTTAACATTTGTCATCCTTAAAACTTAACCTGCGGCGTTCAGAGTTATCACTGTCTATTGCTGAGAGAGAGAATCCGAAGGATCCACTGGAATGGCGCACCTCTGTCCTTCATTATATAAATTCAAACGTAACTTGCATTGTATGTTTAAAACCTATAAAATCATTGCTGGTCAAGTGAGGAGGCGCTTTCATTTTGAAAAGGCATAGCCTATACAGCTGTACAAGCCTGGCTTAGAATAAAATTATGCCAAGTCTTGTGGGTGTTGGGGGTACTAAGTTACAGGCGGTCTTTGAGAGAGAAATTTAAAAATGAGCTGTTTGGAATCATTGGTATCTGTTGCGGCCACTGAAATAATGGAATACATTTGCATCTGTTAATGGTATTATCTAGAATTTTCTTACTTATTTAAAAATGTTCTAATAAAATCTTTGTTGGCGAAGATAACCTAAAAGAAAGCTGACTTGGCATGGTCAGTCGGGATCATGTGGTTGTGAGAGTTAGCAAAGTGAGGATGAGCCAGGCCATCTCTTGCCTGTATGTTCCTATAGGAGAAAGTACGTGCCGCTCTAGTGTTTGGGAATGTGAGTTTCTGACTCTGATCACAGTTACTAAAATTACCAGTAATGTGTCTTTCAGAAAAATCCCAAGAGCCTCTAATATGGTGATTTGGGGAAAGAGGAATGGTTGGGGAGTTAGAGAACATTTTATTTTCCAAATGTAAATCTTCTGACTCATGAACTTAATGGGAAGCACTTTCAGTGCACTCGCTAAGTACCATGAATACTACTGCTTTTGGGAGAATCATCTCCATTAGCGTTTTAACAGACCTGCACATATTTACTTGTTAGATTGAGCTCTACTGTGTTGGATTAAAAAAAAATCTTTAACTTACAGACTTGGTTTGTCCTCTGGGGCTGTTTTTCTTGCACTTGTTTTACTTTAGTTTTGGGAGAAGTAATAATAGAGAAACTTGACATGTTCTATCATTTTTATAACCCATTTTCTCTTCTTTCAGCTTTACTTTTAGAAGCCCAGTCAACACCATTTCAGGTCACACCTTCAACTATGGCGAATATTGTGAAAGGCCTGTACACTCTCAGGCCAGGTAAACAGCCACATTTCTTTTGGGGTTAGACTTCTTTGTTTGTTTATGACAGCTCCAGCCTTATCCAAAGGGCAGAGTTTGTCTATGTGTTTTTTGAGGCCTAATGGTATTTGGATTTGTTATAGCAAAAAACAAAAACAAAAACAAAAACTGAGTAGATACTGCACTCATCATTGTGAAATGTAAACTCAGGACTCCCTTGGAATTCCTTCTGTCCTGATGAAAACCAGCTAGTTTAGGAAATACAAGAACTAATTGGTAGCAGACATTTTGGACAAAATTGATTCTTATGTCCAGTATTAATCTCTGTCTTTTTTGTTGTGGAGTTTCTCCTTTACTTGTACCCCCCCCCCACTATAGATATGCATCATCATACACATCCACAACTCTCATCTTCCTAGGCCCATTGTAACTTGCAGGGAATCTAGAAGTGTTGGTAAAATTACAGTCATTTCATAAGTTTATTGTGAAGAAAGAAATACTGAGAAAAGCAGAACCAAATGTCAAAGAGCACTATATTCAAAGGCATGGTTTATAAATTATCTCAATGTATCTATCTTATAAAAAAGCTACTGAATTTAAAGGAATTCCAAGATGTTTTGTATATATCTTCCTTTTTTGTAAGCCAGAATGTCAAAATTATCATACAGTTGTATAGCAAATTTTTTAAAAAGATTTTATTTATTTATTTGACACACAGAGAGATCACAAGTAGGCAGAGAGGCAGGCAGGGTGGAGGGGAAGCAGGCTTCCTGCTGAGCAGAGAGCCTGATGCGGGGCTGGATCCCAGGGACCCTGAGATCATGACCTGAGCCGAAGACAGAGGCTTTAACCCACGAAGCCACCCAGGCGCCCCATATAGCAAATTTTTAAAAAATCTGTAGTAGAGAGATTGCAAAAGTTCTCAGGGTAGAACATTGTGCTACCACCTAGAAGCATAAGGGATGCTTTCTTGACAGTACTATTTTTGTGGAATTCTTTTGTCGTTTTAGGATTAAATGAAATAAAACATTATTTAAAGAGCTTAACATAGTACTTAAACATAGCTAATAACATTAGCTGTTTTTATTACTATCCAGTTAAGTCCAGTAGTTATTTTAATTAATTGATGGCTTGATTGTTTGCTTAAAAATATGTCAGAATTTAGCTTGCTGAAATGGAAACCACTTAAAAACTGTGGTATTGTAGGTAGACTGTGATGTCAGAAATACCTTCTTTCTCAGGCTACTTTAAGCAGTTAGTCTTCTAGAATATCCAGATGTCATGTTACCTTAAATTTTCATCAGGTCTTAAATTCTGTTCCTCATAACTTCATAAACAAGTTATTCTCAGTAATTACTTCTATAAAGTAGCAAAAACATTTTATTACATATGTCCTATGAACTGATGTTTGTAGTTTGACACTTTTATGTTTATTTTACTAGATGTGATAAAAATGGCTCATGAATTTTTCTTTTAGTGCTAGGTTATGAATGATTTTCTTTTATTTTGGAAGACATCCAAGTGCAGTATAACAAATTTCTAAATTCTGTCTCCCAAGTAGGCAGCTTTATCAGCTCTGGCTTTTATCTTAAATAACAGTATTGCAGAATAAAACCAATCACTGTGTAGAAAAATTCATAGGTATATTTTTATCCAGGTTTGAGCTCTTGTAATAGGATTCATACTACTTGTGAGGAGAATTCTGTATTTGAGAGTTGTCCTTTTGAAAAGGAGAATTTTATCAGCGACTAACCTTTTGCTGCCCTAGGCATTTTCTGAGATACTGTTAAACATATTTTGATATTTACATGCCTTGCCAGTACCCATTGTGTTCCTAGTTTGTTAAAGTAGTTTTATTCACCTGACAGATTAAGGTTAAAATACTTTAAAAGTTGAATTTCAAGTGTAAAAGTTGCATTCATTGCACTGGTTCTCAAGTGCTGATCTTTGTATGATGAATGCATTTGAACTTAAACTAAATTCCTGAGCCCTAATCTTTATAGGTTCTTACGACTATTAAAATTTTTGGCGTGTTTCCATCTGATCTTTAGAAGTTTAGTTCAGGCACAGTGCCAGCTGTCCCATCCTGTACTTCTTCATTTAATACACACTCTTTTCTTTGATTTCTTCATCTTTATTTTAATGATTGCCTGGAGTTCCATAAAATGGCAGATCAGTCTGGCTCCCGCCACCTCTCACTGATGGATCAGTGGTTCTCCTGGGGGCCGTATTGAGACTCTGAAGGTATATTTGAGTTGAGCTAGAAGGAGGGACTGTTGAGAACATTTTGCCATGAGTTTATACAAGGGAAGAGTGGATTGTTTTTTGTGGTATTTGTTTTTTTGTTGTTGTTGTTTTGTTTTGGTCATGTCTAACTTAACTGTTCTCCTGTTGGACATTTTTTACTTACCATTGACCCAGCACTGCATAGCATCAAACATGTTCTCCCCCACCCCCAGATTTAGAATTATTTACTCAGATTACAGTTTTTAAAGTGAATTTACTGGATTAAACCCAGATTGACATTTTATGGCTTTTTGATCTATACAGCGAAGATGTTTTCAAGGGAAAATTTGAAAGGGCAGCCTTTAAAAGGATCTGAAAGGGTAACAGTGCTAAATTAGGACCAGCAACAAGGAAGGCGGAGTGCTGGTTTTAGCATGCCCTTGTTACAGGTGGATGTTGTTTATATTTAGTGTTCACAGATAAAGGGAAGAGAGTGTTCATTTATCAGCAAAATGTAAAAATATCTGCTTTCTTTGTACTGTTAATTCTTTTTAGAAAGGAGATTTAACCTGTTTGTAGATTCCTTGTCAGAATGGGATTGCATTGCTTTTTTACCCACTTTAAGTTTGGTTTAATAACATATATTCTTTCTGTGAACAAAGAAAGCTTTCACTTTTTCATGTAAATTGTCTTTATGATTTCTTTAATGGATCTTTTCCTTCCTTCACAGAGTGGGTTCAGATGGCTCCAACTCTGTTTTCTAAATTTATTCCAAACATTCTTCCTCCGGCGGTGGAATCTGAACTTTCTGAATATGCTGCTGAAGATCAGAAACTTCAAAGAGAACTTATACAGAATGGTTTTACGAGGCAAGTTTCTTTTTTTTCTTTTTTAACAAAATATGTCCATTTCCTTTGGCCACTTTGGTTTGGCAAGGGAGGGAGACCAGAGTTCTTAGAATGGGAAACAGCCACCAAGTAGTCAGGGTGATGCTGCTGGGGGAGAGGTTAGCTGCCGGTCTCTGGAAAT
Organism: Enhydra lutris kenyoni; assembly: GCF_002288905.1. Classification (NCBI taxonomy): domain Eukaryota; kingdom Metazoa; phylum Chordata; class Mammalia; order Carnivora; family Mustelidae; genus Enhydra; species Enhydra lutris. The sequence goes on along the minus strand of NW_019154096.1, from coordinate 68,766,210 downwards.
GGTGAAGCTGGGATTTGAGTTTATGGAAACTGCCCTTCACTAAACATGGATTTGGAAGAAAGGAGCTCTCTGTGGGGGAGCAGTGAGGCTGGGAGGCCTAGAAGGGCTCTTCCAGTTGTGACCTTCTCCTCTCAGCATTGGTGAGATGTTATGATTACTTATAATGTACTTCTGTGACTGAACTAGTAAATGACTAGTTTGTGACTAAACCAGTAAAGTGGCTTTTCGATTCTAGTTTTCTTATTTTTGCTTTTGCTCTAAAATCTACTTGTTTCTTCTTAAAAAAATAGGGTATCTCTTTATATGTGTCCAGAAAATTTGCCTTGCTTGGTTTTGATATACACATGTGGCTGATTTTTCTGAAATTTGCAATTCAGGATCCTAGCTATAACCCATAAAGTCTTGAAAAGTGCATATTTTCAACCGAAATAGAATATTCTGTGGAAAAACCCCCAAGTTGCATCACCAGATCATTGACGGATACAGTAAGGCCTTACATTTTCATGATCCTTACTTTTTACTTAGCACTTTAATATATCTTCTCTTATTTGAATTCCTGACATTAAAGGAAGAAAGTTATGGAAAGTTAGACACCTCAGTTCCTCCCTGAGGTATAGTTGTGATCACAAATAGTAGGTTGAATTTTGACTCACTTATCTGACTAGGGCTGGGGATGGACATTCCTCTTTTATAGTTTCTGAGGCCAAGCTAAATCTCAGATTACCAGTCTCGACCAAGATCGTTTTTACTGTCTCTGGTCTCAGCACAGGTTAGGAAAGAAAGCAGAAAATCTGTTTTTTGCAGCCTTAGGCATTGCTGTTTATTCCCATTTCGTCCTGGTGCCATCTGTATTCCTGTGGATGCAGGGGCACTGAGTAATTCACGGGTCATTGGCTCACTCACTGGCAGCTCGCACAGGAAAGGCTCCTGGAAGCTGTGTAGGTAGGTCTCGTAGACCTGATGTTCTTGGGTCAAGTTAAGGGAAGGCAAGGCCATAGAAAATGCTGGAATGTTGGCAGGTAATTTTTCTCCCTGAAGTCCAGTGGTCAGGTGTTTTCTGACATTAATTACCATATCTCTAATAGTGGTATTATTTTCATATAGAGAATGAGCCTGTTTAATGCCATAGTAATTTTGCTTACTCATTTTTGAAGAGCTACTATATTCATGTGGTTCAAAAGTCAGAATGCTACAGGAAGTACACATTGAGAAGTTTTACTCCTACTTGTCTCCCCGTCTATTCCTACCCCTTTAGGTGACTGTTTTATTAGTTCCTTATGATTCCTTTCAGTGCTTCTTTTAATATACAGATACAGGCAAGCACAACATGTATTCTTACTTTTACTCCTTTCTTATCCCTTCTGTTGTGTAGATAGAACTTGTGTAACCAGTCCCTTGTGGATGGCAACTGGACTTATTTCCAGTCTTGCTGTGACAGAGAATGCCGTGATGAGTACACTTGTACATGCATTAATTATGTACCTGTTGCCGGTTTGTCTGGAGAGTAAATTCCCATAAGTGGGATTGCTGGGCCAAGAGTAAATGTAGTTGTAACTTTGATTAATATCACCAAATTGCCCTTCATAGGGGGTTCGTGCCATTTTGCATATCCACCAGCACAGTTTGGAAAGTTCCTCTTCCTCATGGCCTCTTCCTCCTGGCCTTGGATTTTCACTGGTCTGGCAGGTGAAAAAGAATTACTCCGATTGTTCTAATTTGCATTTCTCTTGCTAAGAATGAAGCTGAGAATATTATCAGGTTTGTATTTCTTTTCCTGTATGTGGCCTGTTTATGCCCTTTGCTCACTTTCCTATTCGTTAGCCTTTTTCCCTGGAATTCTAGGAGCTGTTTCTATATTGAAGAGATTGACTCTCTGCCTGAGATAAAAGTCTGTTAGTTTTTGCGATTTGTCTATGACTTTGCTTGTGGTGTTTTTTTGTTTTATTTTAAGTCATGCAGAAGTTTTTTATTTTTGTGTAATTTTATCAGGTTATATCTTTATGGGTTATGGGTTTTGAATTACAGTTAAAAGTTTTTTCTTAAGTAAATACAAAATAATCTGAGTCTACCTTTTATTGTTTCCTCTAGGCTTACCATAATATTGACATCTGTGCTTTTATTAATGTTTTTATTTAAATGGTTGCTTTTAATTTTAGGGGTGAGTTTATTGATGCCTTTAAAAAATAAACAGGCTTCTGAAAAATTTCATTTCTATGAAGCAGTGGATGAAGGTAGCTCTTGTAGATTTCTATGAACACCTTGAACTCACCTTCCACAACAGTGTGTAGAACTATGTAAACATATCCAGAGATATTTTCCTAACCCTTATTTTGGAACTGAAAGAAGACACCGGGGTGCAGGGCTGCATTTAAAGTTTGTATTCCAAGAGGTGATGTGATTAACCTGTTTTGTTGTACAAACCAGATTGGGCCATTTCTAGAATTAACAACATACTATATACATTAATATGAGAACAGATTATCCTGTTGGGTACTTTGCACATTGTAGGTCCTGCCTAACCTGACATTCTCGGACTTCCTGCAATCCACTGCTGAGCTGGCCCAGACCTGTTGGAAAGGATGGGCACACGTTCTATACTTAGCAGCTGAGAGCAAGTCTGTCTGTGCTTCCAGCTTGTGTGTATAGGCCTTCCACATTCTGCCCTGTCAGACTCAGTGCTGCCTTTGACCTTACTTGACTAGGATTGTTTTTGGAAAAAATGGTGTCCATGGGTGCAGAAAACCTTGAGAATATAATACGGGCTATTTAACAAGAATTCTGTTACTGGCTGTTCTGATTGAGCAGTCATTTTATGGTTTGTTCCTAATTAGTCACATGATTGCTGTTCAGCTTTGTGAACTATTTTTTCATTTAGGACTGTGTTCTGTTTACGTGGATTGGTCCTGAAAGGCAGCACCCAGCTTTGATGTAGATGGCACAGAATGTCTTCAAAGTGTTTTGAAATGATGTGAATGTTGTCAAATACATCCTCGACTACAGTTAATGGGTGTTTCTCATTTGAGCTGGAGTTTATGTGCAGCATCTTTAGATACATGGAAATAGACTTATTTGTAAGCTAGAATTAACATATAAGCTAAAAACAGCATTTTGTTTTTATGAGTTATCTGTGTCATAGGATTGCTTATTGGAGGGTGGGAGAGGGCAGGTTGGTGTCTATTACATTATGGAGGAAAGCTTGTGTGGGAACTTCTCACACGCGCGCCCTCAGACGGGACCTTCTCTCACACCGGCCCGTTGGGCCTCTTCAGAGCTTGTAGTAAGTAGCTTTTAAAGGCAAGTATTTTGCAGAGTAATTGTTACTTGGATTTCTGGAGCAAAATGGTACCTTGTAGGAGTATTGTTGATCTTTTCAGCTGAGAGGGTCACTCTGGAATTGGCACTTTTTCATCTCGTAACAAGGGTCTGGTTTTGAGGGCAGCCATAGCTTTCTAGACTTGGCCGTTAGGGGATGTCTTTGGCAGCCTCTTGAGTAGATCACATCTACATTCTCTCTCTGTGACTTCTGTTGTTTTCACAGCTGTATTTTTCTCCTATTATTTTTGCATGTTCAGTTTTTATTTAACTTTTCAGGGGTGGGAATGAAGGTTATCTATAGAAGTTGAGGTTCTGGATAGAGAATCCCATGTCTTCCTTTTTGATCAGCATTAACTTATTTAGAATATTTGGTGAATGTTACTGTGATGGTGCTCGTAGAAGATAATATATAAGTGTAGATAATAATACAGGTTACCAACTGGCTTTGTAGGCACAGTGTTAACAGGAGGTGTTTAAAAAGTGGCAGTAGGACACAGGTGTTGCGAGCTCTGTAGGCTGTCTAAGGCTGATACATGCTAAATGTGGTGCATGGTTTTCTCTAAATGCCCGGCCTAGAGACGAACCCTCAGAGGCCATTTGGTATCTTCTCTTCCTGCCCGGTCATTGAGACTCCTCACCTCGCCCAGCAAGAGGTTTCTGTCCTGGGAAACTGCTAATCTAGAAGATCACTCTGAAGCACGAAATAATCGCTTGGGCTGTCATCTTCATAGTCTGTCTCTAGAGGCCATTTATCAATTATTCACTGATTTGTTAATTCAGCAAATACTTATTTTTTGCTAGATACTGTTCGTAGGTACTGGGTAAACAAATTCCTGTTTTTATGGAGCTTATGTTCTAATGTTGGGAGATAAATAACAAACACATAAGCAAATTATTTCAAATAATAAAAAGCGCTGTGAAGAAATTGAGACAGAGCATGGGATAAAGAGTGAGGGCCTGACCAGGGCATGTGTGAAGGGCTGGTCCAGCTAATTGGGACATGAAATGCCTTCCCAGGGGCAGACATTCCAGTGAGGCCGTAGGTGATAAAGAGACAGCCACATGGCTAACTGGTGGCACGAGTGCTACTGGCAGAGAAGACGTAAAGTACCAAAGTGCTGGCATGTCCCAGGGAAGAAGAAAAACCAGCATGGCTGACATACAGTGGGTGGTGGGGAGGTAGGCAAGAGCCATGTCTCACAGGACTGGGAAAATGAATTTGAATTGATTCTTAACTGTGATGGAAAGCCACTGAAGGGTTTTAATCAGAGGCATGAAATAATCGAATTTATCCTTTTACATAAGATTGCTCTGGCTCTGGTCTGGGCTAATAATAAGACTCTTGCAGATTGCATAGGGGAGAGATAATAGTGGCGTGGGTTGGGAGTGTAGCCATGGAGTTGATGGGAAGTGTTTGATTTGGATTATGTTTTGCTAAAGAGTGCTCCAGAGGGAGAGGAAGAAAGAAATCAGGAATGAGCTAGGATTTTGGTCTGAGTAGTTGAGTGGCTAGTAGTGCCATTTATTGAGGAAGACTAAAGAAGGAGTAGGGATGGAGTGGAGTCACTGGCCATGGTATACTGGCAGTATTTAACAATCATCCAAGTGACAGTGGTGAGGAGACAGTTGGACCTACAAGTCTGAAGTGTAGGGAAGATATGAGAGCTGGAGACAGAAATCTGGGAGTCATTGGCGTATGGATAGTATTTCAAGTCACAGGACTGGTATGATTGCCGTCCTAGACGATGTAGAATATATACACGGAGAAGAAACAGTGGCCAAGGACAGTGCTGGGTAGAGCCAAAAGTGTTTTGGGAAAGAGGAGATGAACTGTGTAGATGGTACTGAGGGACCGAGCAAGAGAAAGCTAGCAAATCCATTGTTCTTACTCATTACTTGAGCAGTTTAGTTATTTGTCTGGATTATTGTCTGAGAAACTGGAAAGACAAAACTAGGATTTATAGGCAGCACAGGACCTAGTCAGGACTTCCATTTCCTTATTTGTAAAGCGGAACTATAGGTGGAGGAGATGAACTGCTTAATACATGTGAAGGTTCGTGTTCTTCCACCTGCGGGAAGGGTATTCGTATACATTAAGATTCTGAGATTGGGGGGGTGGCACCTGGGTGGCTCAGTCATTGAAGTGGCTGCCTTCAGCTCAGGTCATGATCTCAGGGTCCTGGGATCGAGCCCTGCTTTGGGCTCCCTGCTCAGTGGTGAGTCTGCTGCTCCTTCTCCCTCTGTGATCTCTCAACTCTCACTCTTCTCAAATAAATAAATAAAAATCTTAAAAATAAAAGTTCTTAGATTTTTCACGAAAGCCTTAAGCAGTGTTTGGTCTTACAGTGAGGCTTTCTGCGGCGGGGTGGGGTGGGGGAGGGTTGCCTGGGTGGCTTAGAAGATGGAGGATCCAACTCTTGATCTCAGGGTCGTGAGTTCAAGCCCCATGTTGGGCGCCCCGCTGGATGTGGAGCCTACTTAAAAAGGGGGTGTGTTTTGAGGGAACATTTTGGATTCATATTTGAAGTTTGTCCTAGTATAAGCCAGGTCACTGACTATGTTGGTAGCAGAATCCAGGTTTATCTTCAAAGACGTTTTTAGTCTGAACCTATTCCTAGAACCCAGTGTAAGCCGTTTTTATGGCTAACCCTTCCTCCATTTAATAGCTTTCTGTATTTAAAAGGGAGTGCCTGGGGTGCCTGGCTGGCCTGGTCATTAAGCCTCTGACTTTGGGTCAGGTCATGATCCCAGGGTCCCTGCTCAGCAGGAAACCTGCTTCTCCCTATCCGCCTGCTTGTGTTCCCTCTCTTGCTGTCTCTCTCTGTCAGATAAACAAAATCTTTTAAAAAATAAAAAATAAAAGACAGCACCTTTTAGCTAAGAATATTCAGGTTTAATGTCTGTTTTAAGCTGTGTTGTTAGAATTGAAATACCTGCTTTCCTTCTGTTACGGGTTCTGTCCCTTCATTTCTCCTCTTTTGGTGTATGAAGATGTCTGCGTGTTCTGTTGATTCCTTCTTCTTTTCTTATCCCTAGAGGTGACCAGTCCCGGAAGAGAGCTGGGGATGAGTTGGCTTATAGTAAGTAACAACGTTCTTACCTTTTCTGACTGTCTCGTTATGCCAGGCAGCTCCTGGTGGGGGCGGTGCGGGGAATCTAATGGAATGGTGTTCTCCACGAGGCACTCTGTGTGGTCAAGGCCAGACTGTTGAGTCTAGTCGGTGGCCGTGGTTTCCAGCAGCTGTCAGGGGCCTCCCAGATTCTGGAGTCTCTCCTAGAATGGGATGATGGCCTCGCCTCAGTCCCTGATCACACAGCCCCTTTCACTTCAGTCAGCTTTTTTTTTTTTTTTTTTAATCTCCTTTTGGGGATTGCAAGAGGGTTGAGAATTACGTATTAAATAGATTCTTACCATTATCAGATGCTATCTGCTATTCATACTTTTTTCCGTTGCAATGTTTTTTTTCTAGACAGCTCGTCAGCGTGTGCAAGTTCCAGAGGGTACAGATAGTGAATGTATTGAATGTACTTTCCTTCCCGAAAAGAGGACACACTGGAGCTGCAGAGACTGTATTCGGAGCACAGCGGGGGGCCTGCAGACACTCAGGAGCTCTGTCACAAAGTTGTTCTTGCAAGAGGATGTTGGACTTCTTACTTTGGTTTGTAATTTTAAAAAAACAAAAAAACTAACAAAAACAAAAAACAGTTGCTGCTAGACTTGGGGATGATTTTGAAATGGGACAATCTTTTAATGAGTTTACCTACAGATTCTGTGAGGAACAAGCATCTTGAAAAGCGACCATTGCTAAGGGAAATCCAGCAGCCAACATCAGCAGCTTCCTCCAAAAATAGAAGAACAGAGAATCTTTTTTTTTTTTTTTAAAGCACTTGTTTTGTTCATTTGTGGACTTGGCACTTCAGCACATTGGCTTTGCACATCAGAATCTCTTTTGCTTTAAAATCAAGCAGATCATTACAGTGCAGTGTTTTTCGCCCATTACCAAAAAAACAACCCCTTTTAAAAGAGTTGGTCTTTGTTTAGCATTAGAAAGTCTCATTAAAGGAAACCGTTAACTTGGCTTCTGCCATAACTTTCCCCCTCACCAGTTCACAACTTTTTTCTACTCTGTGCCTTGAGCTTTGTGCACTTTGCAACTCTGTGACCATGGTGTTCAACTCACAAATGCTTCGTGAAAAGGTTTATGGTATCACAGACTCCCCCACTAAGGTGTCAGGTGTGACTTTGTAGCAGGATGCTTAATGAGTGGGAAAGTAGAAGCGTGTTGCTCACTGGTCGGATCTCCCCCTGCCTCACTGTGGCATATTCATGTTAATGTTGGGGACCAACTCTGTAGAACATATCCATTCCCTCTGTCACTTCACATGATTTCACCAGCTGCTGGAGTACTGGCATAATGCTAGTGTAGGAGTGTGCTGGACTTCAGCACTAAAGCTCCCTTTTTAGTATCGTGGAGAAATTTCCAGTGGTAACAGCTAGTTACTGCGATGCCCTAGGAAGCAGATACAGTTATTCAGTCCAAATATAATAAATGGTGTGGGCTTCTGGATCCATTTCATTTTAAATGGGTGAGATAGGTACTTTGAAAAACAAAGTTTGCCGTCTGCATCTTTTTTAGCATTATATTCAAGTATACTAGAGAAGTAGCATTGCTATTTCAAGCTTCCTTCCAGCTGTGACACAGCTATATATTTTTTTTTTTCCTATACCACAGTGCTGTTTAGGTTCTTATAAAAGACTCAAAAGCTTATTCTAGTTGTTTCTGGAAGGCATAGAAAAATAGATGTGGCAGGTGAAAATATTTTTCTTCTCAATTTTGCTTGACTCTAAATTGAGCATATTCTCGACTCTGTTTGGCTGTGTCATGCTGTTTACCTCTTCAGAGAACTTGGGGCAAAACAAGATGTATCAGGGATAGTGTCACAATTCTGATTGTCAGGTTTCTCATAGAGTTGCCTTTGTCAATTCAGTCTGTCTTTTCTCGGGAGCAGGCTGGATGGGAGAGTTTGAAGTGTGATGATAGGAGCAAGGAAGTCATCTGATAGAAGTCCTCTATTGGTAAAATTACTGATCTGAGAAGTAAATGTACAGATTGCCAGGTTTTTTAAGTACTTATCAACGAGAGTTGGTGGATTTTGCAGAGGACTTTGAACTGGACCGTTTAACTCTGTGTGCATCTTAGATTGTATTGGTAAACACTGAATTACTGTAAGAATAGACACAGGCTCTCACTGTGCCCTGTGCAGGTTGATTTGGTACCCCAGTAACATTGTGGTGTCAAGGAAGAACTCCATTCTATCATGAAGTCCCAATTTTACTTTTTGCCATGGCATGCTTGCTGCGGGCTTATAAATGTAACACCTGCGACTGACGTCTCTCCTGAGTGGTTTTAATAATACTTCTGAAAGGAATAAAATTGGGGTGTTTCTTTAAATGTGGATGAATTCTTCATTATCCTAATAATGTGCCCAAATGCTTTTTCTGGGAGAGTATTCTTTGGTCAACAATGGAACTTTCTCTATAAAAGCATTGTATTATGATGTGAATTGGCATTAAAATCTTTGGATGCTTTTGCATTATTAAGTTAATGGAGAAATATTTTATATTGTCTTTTTATTATTATTATTATTATGTATGTGTTAACAAAAAGTGGGCAAAGTTTGCAAAATTTAGTTTCTTTGAATATTTGCACAGCGACTGCAGCTCACAGTGGGCCAGGGCTTGGTACTACAAATCCATGAATGGAAGACACTGGAGAAAGAAAATACTCATCTTCCTAGTGCATGTGACCTGGTTGCTACTCGTTATCTGGGCCCCTTGAGGCACATTGCAGGATGAAAACCCTATTTCTTTAAGTAGAAATTGACCTTGCTTATTTAATTGGGTTTCTTAGCAAAATTCCGAGTTTGCAACATGAGAGGAGATAAGATTTGCCCTCCATTTTGTATTGACTAAGCATGGTCAGCCAGAAAGTATTTTCCTCTTATGTTTACTTGTATTCTTCTTGCCAGTACAGTATCTAGTCTTTCCACCCCAGTTAAGTCCTGGCTTTTGTGGGGCCCAAATCCCTGAGGACAGAAAATTGTACATTGATTGTCTCCTTAGGCTACACGTAGTTGATTCGGCGAGCCCGACTCGTGTGTGTGTGCAGCCTGAAACCAGACTCTCCGAAAGAAAGCCAGCTCGGTCACCTTGGAATAATGACCTGTCAAAGTAAATGACGATGGTTTTGAGAGACGGTACTTACTTTCAGAGTTGGCCTTATGCTTCAGTAACCGTGTCCTCTCCTGGTCTCTGTGGTCACAGCTGTACCCTCACCTGACAGGAGCTACTGCTTTGTTTTCTGTGGGGCGGAAAGCCAAACCTCGTAGAGTGTGACTCTTAATCTAGTAGTACTTAGGTAGATTTAGAAGAAACACAAACCTGGATGCATGAGTTGTGCGTTACTAAATTTTGTGGGAAAGTTACTTTTTTTTTTCCCTGTCCCTTTTACAAGATTGAGGCAGTTCCTCTCCCTTTCTTTGGGGTGTAGGAGGGAAACAGCGGTAAGTGAACCGGCAGGAGGGTGGGCGCCCGCGGCGTTCCTGCTGTGTGCGTCTCTGGTGCCCCAGCCTCATAGAGCTGCCACTCCCCTGGTTACAGATGCCGTGCTTTCTGTTGGGTTGCAAATTTGCACACAAGAAGAATTCCTCAGGAAGAGTTTGCACATGCATCGCCTTGCAATATTCTGTAATGACCGAACAAGGGACTTGAATGTTTTTCAGCACAAAAGGAGAACTTCAGAGTGGTGGTCTGTGCACACGTACTGGCAAAGGTCATGGTGATCTAGCAAACACGATTGGTTTCTGCAGCATAAAGTGAGCAGGAACACTTGTATCATAGTATTTAAATAAGCCTGTTTAATCTCCAGAGTAACCCTTCCAGATTTTGTCTTCTTTTCTTATTGAGACCGGCTATATTTTCCGCTGTGTTTTTTCTGTTTTATGGCAGTTAATTATTTCCATGATTATTATAGAAGCATTGCCCTTGAGCTGAAATTCAGTTGTTTAATAAGCAGCTATTATTGAAAATAACTGAACATTGTTTTATGAATATACACTAATCTGAGATATTAAAATATTTTAAAACTAAGAAGCAAAACAAAAAACCTACATTAGGTATCCAGGCAGTTTGGATGTTTTGAGCTGATTTTTTTTAATGGCGTCTCATTGTGCTTCAGAATATTATGTTTACTTTACTCCAGGTCTAGGCCTCTTAAGGGGACTTTAAAATGTAAGATCAGAATGTGAATCCCTTGACTGACACCTAGAATAGGTTTATAGGACCTTTTCGGTTGTGGTTGCAGTTTTCAGTAAGATTGCGTAAGATGAAGTTCATGTTTATCAGAAGTTAAAATAGGAGTTCTTGGAGAAATGGCTTTCTTGTTACTTTCATTACCTTATGGAAATTTGCCCCAGTTTCTGGCCACCAGAATTGATGAAAGGACCCCTGATGTTTTCAAGGGTAACGATCTGTTTTGTCCCCTTAGTTTTGATGAACTAAGTCACTGACACTTTCCCTCCTCCCCTGGCCAAGACCCTGTTTTCAACTTCTTTCCAGAGCCGAGTGGCACAAGTACATATACTATTTCTGCTGGTGTTGATGGTGTGGCTGTGGGAGAATTAGAGAAAATCCTCTTCAGAGGTATGTTCTAACAGGACCTCAGTACACATTGTACTCCCTCCGGTCGAAAATTATCTTCATTTCTGGTTGGACTGTGTTGCTTAGAAAAATGCTAATGGTTTAAAATTCTAGGAAACTTACAGTGTGGCTCTGGGGTAAATTTTGTGGTTCGGAAAAAAATAAATATTTTGTATTGATTCTAACATGTCATTTCAATGTGGCGACGATGTACTAAATGCAGTAAGACTGTGGATGTTCTCTCAGAAGGGTATGTTTTGTTAAACAGATGGCAATTTAATTGCTCTCATTAGCTCTGTTTGTCAATATTATGACCATGCAATGCAGGAGAAATTGCTCAGATGTGAAGTTGTGGAAGCTATGGCTGGAAACAGGAATGCTTATGAGTAAATGGGAGGTCGAATGCAGACAAGAGGCTCTTGCCACCCACAGCACAGCCAGAGCAAGGATGAAGCAATGAAGTCTAGTCCCTGGTGGTGCTTATTTGTTGGAAAGCATGGTGGAGCTTAAACAGGGTGTTCTGTACACCAGCTCTTATCAATCAAGAAAAAATGGTGGATGAAACTCTTCTTGATTGGGGATTAAAGCCACTGACTTTGGCTCTGACCTTTAACTCTTGATGGATTTGAATCACTCCTTCTGTATTAGGGTGTATACCATCACTCGAAAACATTGTGGTTAATGAAAATAAATCTTGTACAGATGTCCTTGGCTTGTATGTTGATACTTGGTTCACTGTAACTTTGTTATAATACGGAACGTACGATTTCCCTTACAGTATATTCATGATGCCTCCTAAATAATAACCAGACTCAGCACATTGTTCTGTCAGCTGGTTGATCCGCTGGCAGGGTGATGTCCATCTTGACCTTTGTACCAGTGATTGGAAAAAAAGGGCGTGTGTAGGTAATTATATATATTTAGTTACCTAGGCTGCATACGTATGCAGCATCTATACATATGTACATATATATGTCGTTTTTCTTCTTTAAACACTGGCACATTATGGACCTTTATCAAAAGTTCCTGACTTGCGGTTTTTTGCATTGATGATACCATGCTTTTAAAAAATAACCCTTTTTTCTTGCTATGAAATTAATATTATCTCCTAGGTTTTTTGAAATCTCACTTTACAATTTTAGTTCCTCTTTGCTTTCTCTTTTCAAGTGTCCTTCCTACAGTGTTCTCGGAATGCCAGTTGTCATCCTCCTCTTTTTTTAAGACCTAAGCTGTGTTGTACTGGTAACTTCTTTTTAATTACTGCACACAGCAGGATTCCGCGACTGTCTTTTCTTTTTCTCTGCATTGAAATCACCTGACAGTTTCCTCCTTCAGCTTTTTCTTTGTTTCAGCCACATAGGGAGTTATTTAAATCCTCTCCTTTCCCTTAGCAGATTTTCTTTTTTAACTGAACATTGAACTTTTCTACTAGAGTCAGTTCTAATCAGGGAGGTATGTTTAAAATGTGTGTTTAATTTATTTCCTCTATTGGCTTATGTCTTCATAATCTAAAATTCTAAAACGTTTTGGATTTCAAAGAACATGGTTTCGTAGAAGGAATATCATACAGATAATCTGAGAGCAAAAGTCTGTTTTAGCTTTACTGAGTTGTGTGTTCTTGGGTAAGGTTATTTTTCTCAACCTTAGTCTCCCCATATTAAGCCCTTTTTCCTCCCTAGATTACTCATGATAGAGCATCTTCCTGGGGCGATGGGTTTCATTGGCTAGAGGAATAGAACAATTCTGAACTTCTTAATAATGCACCTTAAGTGACTAATAATATACCTCAAAACATATATTTAAAAAATGGCCACAGCTACAAAGAGAAATAAGGTAATCTACCAATATAATGGGCATTTTAAACATACCTCCCTGATTAATTAATAGATCATGAAGAAGACAAAATCATGATCATGAAGGGCATGAAGATTTAAATAGCACAACTAATAAATGAGACCTGATGTAGATACAGAAAATCTCCCTGCACCTTCCAATGAGAAAATAAGTGTTTTTTACAAACCAAATCTAACATTGCATTTAAAGTACAAGGAATGATGACCAAATTGGATTTATCCCAGGAAGTAAATTGGTTAATATTAGAAAATCAGTCAGTGTGACTCATCTGTTAACGGACTAAAGTATGATCAGATTGTGAAAATTCAAAGAGTCTACAAGGCAAATTAAAAGACTTAAGAGCTTATCAAGGTTGCTGGAACAAAATCAATATGCAGATGTCAGTTACGTCTCTATGCATCCAGCTACAAGCTCTCATGTCTCCACAATTTAAATATAATTAAAAATTTACAGTAGGAACAAAAACAATATAGAGTATGTAAGAATAAATCTTAAGAGCTGTGTAAGCCTTTTAATGACAAATGGTGATTTAAAAAAAAAAAAACCCAATACTTCTATTGATCTAAATGAATGGAAGGACTATGATGGAGAAGATCATCTTGGTCTCAACTCTTTGTCCAAATTGGCTAATAGATTACTGCAATTCCAACAAAAAGTCCCAATGGTTTTCACTGTGATACTTGACAAGCTGATCCCAAAATGTAAATGGAAGAGCAAAGGGTCAGGGATATTCAAAACATTATAAAAAAGAATGAGGAGTGAGGGGAACTAGCATGACCAGATTTTAAAGCTTACTCTAAAATGAAAAAAAACAGAAACCATTACTCAGACATCTAAAGAAGCAACAACAAAAACTTTAAAATGTAGTGATTAAAACAATGTGGAATTGGTATAGAGATTACGAGTAGATAAATAGACAAGGACAGATTGCTCAGAAACTGATCCAATTAATATGAGAACTTAATTTTTAAAAGGGCAGTCATGGCAGACCTCGGGGAGAGGGATGGATTATTTAATAAACGGGGCCTAGGTAATTTTTCACAAAGGGAAAACGCGAATTGGACCTTGCCTTGCATCAGGCACAAAAAGCAATCCCGGGTGGATTAAAGGTTCACACAGTAAAATTAAAACTATAGAACTTTTAGAAGACAATATAGAAGAATATTTTTATGACTTTGGGGAAGGGAAGGATTTATAAACAAAAGAGGATGTGCAAACCACTGAAAAATGAATAATTTGGCTACATTGATAGTACTTCTGTTTACTGAACATTTCACAGAGTGAAAAAATGAGCCCAAAGTGGAATATGATACAGATGTTCACAGTATATACCTAACTTGTTAAAGAGCTATCTGCATATAAACAGTAACAAAAAGAGAAATGGGCAAAGATGCAGACAGTCATAGAACAAGGAACAGAAGTGACCAAGCCTGAAAACATGTCTAACTTGATTAGTCATCAGGAAATAAACCCATAAATATCATTTCCTGGCCATCAAATTGTCAGCCACCAAAAAAAAAAACAAACAAAATACCAGTAATTGGAGAGATGACAGCAGGGTCTTTTTCATCTGCTGCTATTGGCGTGTAAGACAGTGCTACCAATTTGGAAAACAGTATTAACTAGTTAAGTTGACCACAGATAGATCGTACAGGCAAGGATTTACGCTCAGAGAAACTCCCATGTAGGTGTCTACACCCAGGAAACCCACAGGAACAGTGCAGTTGTTTGTAATAAGAAGAAGAGAGCCAAATGTCCATCCACAGTATAATGAGTAAGTGAGTCTGCGTGTGGAATTCTGGAGAGCAGTGAGTGTGGTGTAGAGCTCTGCACATTGTGGGTGAATCTCAGAAGTGACGATGGCTTAAGTCAGAATGATTCATGAGTAGTAAAGCTAAAGAAAAGGAAGATTAACAAAATCTTTGTTAATTTTGACAAAATTAACAAGGTCGTGGTTTCCTTAGGGATGGGCTGGAAGGAAAGCAGAAAGGAGCATGGGCTTATAAGCACTTGATAATAGGAACTTTTTGACTGTTGTAAATACGTCAGTTCTTGAGTTAATATGTATATTCGGTGCAAAATCAAATGCCAAAGAGTATTTATTTTTAATACAAATTAAAAATTCATATGGAAGTATAACATGAAAATAGGAGGATCTTCATTGAAAGGGGAGGAAAAAAGGGAACTTGCTGTACCAAAAAAAATTTTTTTTCTTTAAAGTGCAATTAAATTTTTACACTCATACAAAAATAGACCACTCAATGGAAAATAGTATTAAAAATAAACTCAGATGCCTCTAAGAATTTAGAATGCTTTAAAGGTGGCTTTTTGAAATAATTCTGACCATGACAGATTACTTAGTAAAAGGTGCTGGTTTCAGTAGAGAAATTTATTCCCATCAGATCATTCACCAAGAGAAATTCCAGTTGGACTAAAAATTTAAGAATAAGTTATAAAAGTGAGAAGACAATATAGTTAATATCTGGAGGGATTGGAGAAGTTTATTCTAAGGATGTAAGCAGTGGCAGGAAACAGCGCTGTCCAAACCCGAGTGTGTGTAGAGCACCACCCCAGCATGTGCATATAGACATGTATATTTTTAAGTTAATGTTTATGTGCTATACCAATACACATAAGGCAAAAAAAAAAAAAAAAAAAGGGTGAAAACGTTTAAAGTATCTTTTGTGTGTATTGTAAAAAAAAAAAACCTTTGCTCTTTCTAAAACTTTTTTTCTTTTAGTGAGAGCTGTATAATTAAAAGTGCTTCATTATTTTTGAAACCTCTAGTTTTAACATTTTGTGATAAAAATTACTTAATTTCTGATTCTAAGGTAAGTTTATTCTAATGCTGGGTTTTAACGGCTATTGTAGCTTAAAAAGCCACTTCATTACGATCTGTGGATCCAAATGACTGTGCTTAACCGAGAAACAATGCTTATTTTCCACTTCATCTACTAGTCTTCAAAAGTGTTTGTTGAAATCTTTATAATAAATTTCCATCTTTCTCACCATCAGTACCTTGTTCTTGCTCAATTGCAAGTGTGGCATTTTTACTGGTTAAAAAAAAAATGGGTTCAAAACTTCCTGAAAGTCATTTTTGGATTTCATTTCCCAAGTTTTAAGTATGTAATTACGAGAATTTTTAATAGGTAACAGTTCATTTTCATAAAGCTGGAAACATAGGTCTTACCATTTTCAAAATGGTTTTAACATGAATTTGTTTTGGAAAAGGTAGCTACTTTCTTACTGTTAAAATATCTTTTATCTTGAGGGGCAGGTAAAGTCTTTTTTTAAAAATACCTTTTACATTGTGTATTACTGACACGCACTTGTCACCACAAGAAAGGTTGGCAAATTGCAAACATTTTCTTTTTCTCAATAAATATATATCACTTTAAGTTTGACAGTACTTTTTAGAAAACCAGCAGCCTCTTGGGATTTAAATTTCCCCTTCTCAACAGGTTCCACGGGAGAAGCCCTACAGAAAGTGGTTTGAATCCTTTTTTTCCACTTTTCCTAAGGATGGTACATAGCCAGCTCCCAGAGGCGCACAGAGAAGTTCCGTGTAACGGGTGACTTCACAACATAAGGGCTGAGTTCTCTCCCAACCCCCCCTTAAGAAGGGCTGGGAGGAGAGAGAAGCAGAGCAGGGGAATATTGTGAGGTGTGCTGTGGGGAGAAAAACGCCTTGGATATCCCCTAGAAGAGATTGTCCTCAGGAAGCAGCCTCCAGAGCTACCCGTGTGGGGAGGGACGCCCTGTGTGCACAGAGTCCTCTAGGGTCGGCTCCAGGCTGGCCCGTGGCGCTCCACAGCTGATACCGGGCGAGGTCTTAGCTGGATTGGGTGCTTCAGTCCCACTGCTAAGGTTTCCTGCATTTTCCAGGGACAGCTGGAAGCGGGTGAACCGCATGAAAGGCTCTGGGGAAGGAGTAGAGCCTTGTCCAACGCAGGGAGCCAGAGCAGTGCCCCCGTCTCTGCGCGGTTGGTGCAGGCCAGGGCGGTCCTTTGCTGGCAACCCCCTTTCTGGCCTCTGACTACCTCCCGCTCGGGTGAGTTCTCCAGGGATGGACCCAGGGTGCGTCCCGGCCCCCAAGAGGAGGGGCTGCAGAGGCGCAAGTAGTTTCCTGCCACCTCAGAGGACGCCTCTCAACCCTCTCCCTCACCCGGAGCGCTGTCGGGCAGAAGTGCTTGCCTTGGCTCTGCGGAGGGCCATCCGCGGTCGTGCCCTCGAGGACAAGGTTGGTGGCTCAGCCAGCAGGCACGGTTAGCGGACCACTGCCACAGCCCTTCCCCGCGTGTGTCTGCCCCTCTGGCTGTGTGTGTGCCGAGGACGTCCTGTAGATGGAAGTCGAGTGTGGGTTTGTCCTGCAGGAGCCTGTGAGGGCGGTCAAAGCCCGCAGCGGTGGGAGGAAGATTCTACACCCTGTAGGGCTGGAGGCTGCGGCTTCTGAGCAGCGTCCGGCGTCCTGCCTCCACCTCCCCTGGCTGCTGGCCCGAGGCACCGCGCAGAGGCCAGCGCCCCCTGGGGCCCCTGTCATGGCTTCACTGTTCTGCACGGCAGAAGTCCCGGTTTTCCCGTCTGTCTCTCTGGGCAAGGTTTGGCGTTTTCGCCAAAATCTGTAAGCTCAGTCTACACAAGACAACGTCCGACAGATCCCAAGTGAGAGACTCTGTGCAGGACGCCTGGCCGCTCCCTCATCAAAGGTGTTGTGGTCATGAGAAATGAGGAAAGACCAAAAACCCGTCCGATTAAGGTGACCGTGGAGACATGGTGATTAAACACAATGTGGGGTCCTGGGATCGAAAAAGGACGTTTGTGGGAAAGCTGGAGGAACTGGAATAAAATCTGCGGCTTAGCTAATGGCGTGGTACCAGTGACGATTTCCTAATTTCCAGAAATGACCCACACATCCGCTTTAGCCCTCAGGGAAGCTGGGGGAAGGATTTACAGAAATGCTCTGTACTATCTTCGCAATGCTTCCGTAAATCAAAAACTGTTTGCAAAAGGTTTTATTTAAATATGGGTCTCTCAGGGCTGTAAAGTGGGGGGATGTAACAGTCGCCAGTTTGTGCTGCAGAAGCTGACAGGGAGCTGCACATGGTGTTGGGCCCGATGGCGGGTCGCCGAGCCCCACCAATAAAAAAAACCTGTGTTTTGAGAGAAACATTTATCTCAATCAAAGGGTCTGAGCTTAACAACAGCTGTGTTTTGCTCCTACTGTCCTCTTGCTGGTGTTAACAGTACATTTCAGCTTCTAGTCAGGGATTGGAGAATTGGGTTGGTATTGGTATTACCAGCCCAGCTTAGCCAAAACAACCCGGCAACTCATCAACCATCAGAGGAAGCTTTGGAAGACGGGCAGTTGAAGTCCTTGGCCCTTGGGTCTCCTGTGGCTGGGAGGTCTTCCCCCGGGGCACTCGGGGAGTCCCTCTCTTCTGGGTTCCTTACACCCTCTACTCTTGGGCTTTCCAAGGATTATCTGGGTTTAGTCACATACTCCCTGGTTCCCACAGAGCTAGAGTTCGCACGTTGACTGAAAATCTTGCTAAGTCAAGCTGACCCAAGGTGTGAGACCAGGAAGTACTGTGCAAACACGGCAGGAAGGTTAAAGGCTCCAGCTCCATGTGCTGATAGAGGAGAGGAGAGCAAGCCGAGGAAAGTGGGCTTTCCGCTGGGAGGGCTATCTTAGCAGGGGTACAGAGGAGCCTTGGAAAGAAAAAATGGGAAAATTCGAGAGGCAGGTGCTCCAGTGAAGATTGGATGTAAAGGCATTTTTAAAAAAGATTTATTTATTCTAGAGGGAGCGTGCGCGTGCACAGAGGGAGAGGGCAAGTGAACCTCAAGCAGACGCCCCTCGCTGAGCACGGAGCCCAACGCAGGCCTCACTCTCATGACCCTGAGATTATGACCTGAGTCGAAATCAAGAGTCAGCTGCTTAGCCAACTGAACCACCCAGGTGTCCCAGCCATGAGGGCATTTTTAAGAGCTGAGACTGCCAGTCACATCAGGCCATCCCGGGCCAGGGCCCATGAGGAGACACTGTGGCCTGGACACATGGGGTGAGGGTGGTGCGGAGCTTGGGACTCAGGCTACGGGAGCAGGTGGCAGAGCTGGGACACTGACCAGGACCTCTCAGAGGCAGCGTGGAGCAGTGGAGAGAATGGACACAGAGCTGCGTTGGGGTCAGCTAGCTCCCAGTCTATGAGCGGTGTGTCCCTGTGTAGGTCACTCCAGCTCTCCAAGCCTGTTTCTCCTGCCGTAAAGCCAGAGGGCTCAGGCTTTCGCTTGTTCTGTGGCTCGGATGCTTCTCATCCTTCAGTTCAAAGGATAAGAACCACCATCGCGGGGACTCTTCCATTGTCCCGTCACCCAGCATCGGCTGTGGGCCGGGCACTGCGTGAAGCATGCTGTCCATCCTCTCAGGGATGCTCACAGCAGCTCTGGTTTCCAGTGACAAAGGTGGGGCTTACAGATATAATGTGACCTGTCCAAGGTCACCCACCGGGGACACAGCAGCCGGTCCCCAACGATTGCACACTGTTGGGTTGATGTAAGGGCTGCAAGATGTAACCAGAACGCAGGCTGGCAAGCCCAGTAAGTGCTCGCAGGCTTCCCTGCGGTAGTCGTGTTGCTCCTGGGCACAGCTGTCTGGATGAAAGACGTGTCCTAGGGGTACGAACGGCCTCCCGCCTGGTGCTGAGTCCTCAGCCTGCAGGCTGTCTCATGCCAGCAGCGTTCTCTGCTGGGCAGTGTCTTCTAAGCTCTGGGTGGCCACTTGGCCTCCAGGCAGAGCCCCATCTGAGTGGCCCAGCCTTAGGGAAGACCAGACTTTTGGGGCACACGAGGAAGAGGTGCCCCACAGGTGGGCAAGAGCTCGCTCAGCAGAGCCAGAGACTCCCAAGGCCAAAATGACGTCCCTGCCAACAGCCAGAAATCGCAATTGAGTGGCTGATTCTTGTTTGCTGTTTGGAGGGACAGAGATCAAAGCCAAGGGCACACGACTCAGGGGAGACTGCACCCTGTTGCAGGGAGAGCTCAGCTTAGAATCTGGAGCAGACCGGGGAAATTCTGGCTCCACCTTTAATTCACCAGGCAAGTCACTGAACCACTCTGACCTGCAGTCTCCTCACCGACAAAACCAAAAATTGGCCCATGGTGGTGAACACCACTGTTAGGGTCCTCTGACCTTCCATTTCCCTTCGTATAGTTCCCTTTGGGGGATTGTTCCTCCCGTTTACCACAGTCTTGGGGGCACTGCTGGGGAAGCCCTGGGCGGGCAGACTGCCTGAGCCACCCAGGCTTTCTCCCTGGGAGCTGGGATGGTGTGCAGAGCAATCTGCTGTCTGAAATGGGAAGAAGCAGCCCCCCGCAAGAACAGAGAGAGAGGGACTGGGTGTGGGTCCTGCCATGGAGATCCCTGGTGCCGCCAGGTGCGGGGGCTCCAAAATGTGGCACTCAGCACTCCTTCCACCTGGTGACCACCGTCCCTTTGCCCACCGTGGCCTTATCTCCATTTCCGTCTTCAGGGGTGGTAGCCGGTGACTGGTGCTCGCAGCCCAAGCTCTCTGGCTGGACCCCCAGAAGATCCCTTGAGCCGCATCCCTTCCCCAGAGTGAGGACTCTTCTACCCACTTTGGAGCCTTTCTTTTTTCTTTTCTTTTTTAAATATTTTTTTGAGAGGCAGTGAGAGAGAGCATGAGAGGGGACAGGGGCAGAGGGAGAAGCAGGCTCCCTGCTGAGCAGGGAGTCCGATGTGGGCCTTGATACTGGGGCTCCGGGATCGTGGCCTGAGCCGAAGGCAGCTGCTTAACCAGCTGAGCCACGCAGGCGCCCTGGAGCTTTTCTGAAACAAGGTGGTGGACATTTCTTCCTGCTCCGCATCTTCTCTCTGGGCAGTAAAGGGAGACATCGCAGGGGATCCAGGATGGAATAACCTGGCGTGGGGTCCCTAGGAGCCCCCGTTCTTGATCTGGCCTTGTCCTTGACCCGCCCGGTCGGCACAGCCAGGCCTCTGGTCCACGTGAGCAGGTGCCCCCGCGCGGCTTCCAGCGTCTCTCTGGTTACCAAGCCTTAAGGAACTGCAAAACACTTCCCCCCGCCGCTCTCCTCTGGCTGACTGTAAATTGCTCTTGCCCTGGTGCCCGACACAGTGAAAACCGCATTTCCAGTCCCCAGGAGGCGGCAGTAGGAGTGCTGCGGCCACAGCGGGAGCCGGCAGGGAGGCCCGGGGCCCCAGGAGAGCAGGAGCCTGAAGGGAGGGGCGGGCCATGGGCACCTTATGGGGTCATCGTGGGCTCTAACAGGTGGGGATGGGTGTCTGGATGTCCTGGTGTCCTGATGTCTGGAAGGAGCCCCTCGAGCAGGACAGTGACACTCAGGCCTCAGTTTCTGTCTCTAAATGAGGTCATGTAGGAGAACAGCCCCACTGAGCGAGTCCTTGTTCCAAGCTCTGTGTCACCTACCCTCACCCAGCGCTGGGAGGCACCCCATTTTCCACGTGAGGTCCAGGGCTGGTCCCAGGCAGAGCTGTCTGAGTTGAGAGGGGCTTCTGCTACACCATGGTCCTGGGGAGCCAGCGGGCCATCACCCCAGGTCTCCCGGCACCAGCCCCAGGGCCATTGCTTCTCCAACACTGCTCCATCCACGCACCCGTGCCTGGTACAGCAGCCCCAGGGGGGTACCTACTTGCAGGGGGAAAGTTGGAGGGCTGTATGGGGCCTTGTCATGGGTCCCCTGCCACCTGGCGAGACAGAAGTGGGAGAGCTGGTGCTGTGTTAGCTGCTGTGAGGTTTCCTTCTTGACGTTGCGTACCGGGTGCTGGGTAGCTGCTTGGTTCTTAGGAAGAAGGCAGATCTCAGTGCTGCCCCTTAGGGCAGTGTAGTTGTGGCCTGCCTTTCCCCCACCCGTACAGGGGCCTTGCACTGGAGGCGCGGCTAGCGGTCATCCCGGGAAAACCAGGGCGGCTCTGATCCATTTCTTTCCTTTAAAAGTCATTGTCACAGGCCGGAGAACGACAGCGGTTACAATGATACCGTCTGGCCAAAGTCCACTATCCAAGTTGCTTTTTTAACTTTCTCTTCTTCGGGCTAAAATTAGGTGCCTGTTTTCCTTTAACTCAATAAACAGCCACTGAGCAGCCCCCATGGATTAGATTAGGCGGTCTCCATGGTAGTCGGTGTGTCTACACATCTTATTAGACCCATACCTAGGCTGCGGGCTCGGAATGGAAGTCCTTGGGAAAAAACAGTAGCTTTCAATTGCTGCGTGTGTCTGTTGCCAGGTGTGAGCTCGGCACCTTGTATACACGATGGCATTTAAGTCCCAGAGGAGTCCTAGGAGGGGGCTACTAGCATTCCCAATCCCATTTTACAGAGGGGTAAGTGGGATCCAGAGAAATTTCAGTAGCCCCTCTGAAGTCCCCCAGCTGCCAGGACAGAGAGGTGTGGTCCACCTTGGGTATGTCCCCAGAGGCTGTGCTCCTAGTCCTGGGCCACCCTGAGGACCCCGGAGTGGGAATGGGGCTCTGAGCCACCTCGGCTTTACAGAACACTGCACAGGAACCAATCATTTACCTCCAAAAGCCTGCTCGGGCTGGCTCACTCTGCAGCTGAAATGCTTTTTAACTCTTTATGGCCACCCTCGGAGTCTAATTGGAGCCTAATTGGCCCTGATGGGCAGTTAAAAATGTGATTAATGGAACAGAGGGCGAGTTAGCACTTAACTGCACTGTGGGCTGGCAGTGTGGAGGCTGGTGGGGCTGGGAGCTGGGAAGGAGGTGGTGGAAGGGCTCCGGACCTTCGGTCTTCGAGCTCCTGTTCTGCCCTCCTCCCCTTTGTCTGCACAGAAACAGAGAGGGATGAGTGTGGGCGGCAGGGAACCAGAAAGGACTTGAGAGGCGGACACAGCCAAGCAGCCTGAGCCATCTTGGGCTCCCCCCACAGCTACCCCAGGATGGAGGAACTCACCCTATTCCCCATTTCCAGATGAGGAGCGGAGGCTCAGAGAAGCAGGTACCCAGGGTGGCCCAGCCAGTAGGTGGCAGAGCTGAGATGGCCGAACCGAATCAGAGCCGCACCTGAACTGTTCCCTGCACTGTCATCCCCGCTGGCCGGCGGCCACCACGCGGCAGTGGACCCCACACCAGTAGCAGAGCTTCTTCCCGAAGGTCCCACTGAGCTGAGCCTCCCTGCCTGGCTGGCACCTACTCCGCAGGCTAAAAGGGCTGCAGGATCCCCGTCCGCTTACGTGCAGCTGAGACCCACCCTGCTGCCAAAGCTCGGAGCCTTACGTCGACCTGCCCCCAACCAGCTGAGGTCTGGCACCACGTGTCTGCCCCCCACCTCCACGAACGTGGCATGCATCGGAGCTGGGTCGAACGCCTTCTCCCAACATGACTTTGCAAGGGGTCCTTGGCCAATAGGCAGCCCCTCTGTCTTCTCACTGGCAAGAAGAGGGGGGTTCCTGAGCTACGGTGTGCACAGCTGGTACCTAGGAGGCTTGTAACTCCCCTCACCTCCACGACCCCGCTACGATTCTGATTCTGTAGGTCTGGAGCAGGGCCCGGACACCTGCATTTCAGCCACGTGCTCCAGGTGTCTCGAAGGCACGTGGGGCCCACCACGTGTGGGAAGGGGATGCAGGATCGATCCGGTCTAAAGTTTGAATTTCCATGTGGTCTAATTGAAGGCTGATTCTTAGTCACCCTTCAACTTTTCTCATCCAGGGCTAAAATTAGAATCCCCAGCGTGGTTGACCTTTTCATTCACCTGTCACCATGCGCTGAACACCCACTCTGGTGCCAGGACCTGGGCTGGGGAGCTGACAGGGACACAGGGCGGTCCCCGTCCCCCTGCTATAGGGTTCTCATAACAGAGCCCTTGGCAACAGCTAAGAGGAGCGGAACGCTCCATCGGGGGCCCAGGAGGTAGGTACATGTGTCCTGTTCTCTGCACTTGACAGTGCTTTTCTCTGGAGTGCTCTCAGCCTCCCCAGACAGGGGCTTGGCCCCGGCTCCCTCCTCCCCTGCCCCATGAACCCCACTGCAGCTCAGTGTGCACAGACCGCGTTCGGGGGGCTGCTCCGAACCCCCCACCCCCGGGGGAGCCTGCTGTCTGCTGGCTCACTCACGGTGGTGTGACAGCCCAGTTAGCTGGGGATAGGATGGGATGGGGGTGGGAGGTGCTTTGGAACGGAGTCTCCCAGAGCCCTCCGCAGTCAAGGGCTTTTTTAATATAGATTAATGAGCATAAACAGGATTCTTGATTTCCTCAAATAAATGGATTTTGAGTGGTTACTCCGGCAACGAGGCCTACTTCCATTCATT
Source organism: Enhydra lutris kenyoni (assembly GCF_002288905.1). Taxonomy (NCBI): domain Eukaryota; kingdom Metazoa; phylum Chordata; class Mammalia; order Carnivora; family Mustelidae; genus Enhydra; species Enhydra lutris. Next base: position 68,742,016 of record NW_019154096.1, on the reverse strand, counting down.
ATCCAGGGGTGGGAGAGGGAGCATGGAGGTGTCCCTCCTCTTATCCTTGTGTTTCACAGTCTCTGAGTTTGGGGTGGGGAGAGCAGGGGTGGTGTGAGGAGGGATGTCATTCAAGGGGCTCCGCTGGCCTCTTGGTATGAGGCCAGGCCCTGTGAGGAAATAAGGCAGGTCTCGTGTGAACTCCTAGGCCCCCAGTTCTGGGCCAGTGGGCCCGTCACCAGGGGCCACGAGTGTAGGCAGTAATGGTTCGGACATCGGAGGACACACAAAGCTTGTCTGTGGAGCACCAACAGGACGTGTCGTGCCCAGAGGTTTCTCAGCTGCCCGTGGCACTGGGGGGAGGGCTCTAGCTGGGAGGGTACTTTGTGGAGGGTGTCCCCGAGATACCATCTACCCTCCCTGTGCGAGCGGAGCTGGGTAGCACCGGGCCACCCTACCAGCTGCTCAGAATTCTCACGGCAGACACAGTGCTGACCCGGCATGAGAAGTGACACCAGGCTGAGGCCAACAGCCCATCAGACGGAGAGCAGTCTTCGGGCTCAGCTGGGTTTCTCACCCTCATCGTAGCAGCCCCCCTTTCTTGGGCACTGCCTGATCTGTTTCTGCCTCCCAGGAGCAGAGGGAGGCTCAGCAAGGGTTGGGCGCTGGTGTGAGGTGGCACAGCCCGCCCGCACAGTGCAGACCCATGGGGTCGGCTCCAGAGCCCACGCCCGTCACGTGAGTGGTCCCTTCAGCAATTTGTTGAGTGTCTGTTTTGTGCAGGTGCTATCCTTGAAATCAGGGAGAGCCTAAAGCTGCTGAGCACATGTCTGGGACCCCAGCATCAGTCCCATCCCGTCCCTCTGACCCCCGTCCCCAGGGAGGCATTTGGTGTCCCTTGGTCAGTATCACGCACCCACCATGCAGAGGCAAATGCCCCCACTTCAGCTTCTGGAACGTGGCAGAGGTATGGTCTTCAGAAGCCTCCTGTCGGGCTCAGATGGGGAAATGGCAAGGGAAGAGCTAACGGCCCTCGCCCTCCTCCACACTCCGGGGAGGAAAACCAGCAGAGGCAGGTCCAGGTCCTGCAAAGGAGCATGGCTGGGCTTCTCGCCTGTCCTGGTGGGGAGTCTGTCTTTCCAGGCAGTACTTGGGCGCTTTCTCATTGTCTTCGACTGGCTCTCGCGCAGCCCTCCCCAGGACAGCCTTACCACTTGTGCCCACTTGTGCAGGCGCGAGGACCCACAGCAGCAGCTCATCTGCAAGGCCCTGCCGGGACGCAAGCTTCCCGGAGCCGGAGCCGACTGTCCTGTGGACTCTCGCCCCTTCTTCCCTCCCACCCTCCCCCGCCTTTTTTCCTCCCTCCTTCCCGGCTTCCCTCCCTCCTTCTCTCCTTCCTCTCTCCCTCTCCCCTTCTCTCCTTCCTCTCTCCCTCTCCCATTCCTCTTTCTTTAACTTGATCATCTTTTCGGGAGTTCAGCCTGAATGCCTTGCACACCTCTACCCCTCATTACACAGCACACCATGTTGAGCGCAGTTAAAATCTGGCTTCACGATTCTTAGCTGCCATGCCAGAGAGGCGATGACAGACCCAAGAACCGGATGCATGAGAGCAGTCACGTCTGCTACCGTACCCACTTGGCGCGTGTGGCTATTTCATGACAATGGAATAAAGCATTCCGTTGCTCCCATGCACCAGCCCCCTTCCAAGCAGTCAATAGTGCTGTACGGCCTGGTGGCTTCCATCTTGCAGGAAGGTCCCTGGGACGGTGCTGGTCTGGAGGCTGCCTGGGTGGGGAAATGATGGAGGGCTTGGGGCACGAGGGAAGCCAGGTGTGCCATCTCTTGGTGACTGTGAGGCCAGCGGCTCTGGCTTGGCTGCTGAGGCTCGGCGTGTGCCTGGAGCCACGAGGTTGGTGGTGGGGCGGGGGGATGGAGGCCAGGCAGGCCCACAGGAGACGCCCACCTCTCAGGATTGTCAGGAGGATCACAAGTCCCAGCACCTGTCTCAGTGCCTCTCCTCGTGCTCATCGGCGCTGGGCACCTGCAAGGGCTCTCTTCACCCTGTCTTCTCCCTCCCTCTCTCTTTCTAAAAATGTTGTGCCCCAGATCCCCTTACCTTTTCTTTGTCCACCGATAACCAACCACATTAATCGGCTTCGTGTATTCTTCTGTATTGAAAATAGGTGAATAAGCAAATACATTTGTATATTCTAATTCATTCCCCTCCCTACACGCTCCTTCCTCTTGCTCAGACACCTCTCCCCTGCAGTCGGAGGCCACGCCCTCTCTCCTTTTCTCTCGGTGGTGGTGGCGTGGCATCCCTCCACACTGACATGCTTGGCTGGTCCCTTACCCATGAACATTTGGGGGCCTCCTCGCTTTGCCTGATATAAACAGGCAGCAGTGAAGTCCTGCACGTCTGCTGTCTGGGCCATGACCAAGTTCATCTTCAGGATAAATGTCCAGAGGTGGAATCGCTGAATAAAACAGGACGTTGGCTGGCTTGCGGCAGCTCACCCTGCTCAGAAGTGCTAACAGTCAGCTTAGCCCCCTGCTGGCCTCTCTGAGCCTGCCTGTCCGCCCACAGCCCCAACAGCCCCACTGCAGGGCGCGCTGCTAGCTTTCTGGCTTATTCTCAGTCGGACAGGCAGACGGTGTATCTCAGTCTAGTGTGATTTGTGGTTCTCTAATACTGACTAGTCTGAGTATCTCCTTACGTGGTCGGGGGCCCTTTCTGTTTATGTTTCCTTCATCCAATCAGCGTTGCTTTCTTCCTGATAATGGACCGAAGCCCTCTTTTTCTCCTTCTTATTTGGAAAAAAAATTAAAAATGCAGGATAGTCTGGAGAACAGTTCGAGCGAAGCTCTAGAACCGTGCTGTCCCACAGAACTTTAGGGGAAGATGGGAACGTTCCAGAGCTGTGCCCTCCCGTAAGGCAGCCCCGGCCAGGGGTACCTCTTGAGCTCTCGAAATGTGATTAGTGCGACTGAAGAATTGAATCTTAGGTTTTGTTTACTTTTAGTGCATTTCAATTTCAAGGTCAGTAGCCACCGGTGGCTAGTGGCTCCTGTACTGGACATCGCAGGTGTGAAAGCATTGATTTGGGTAGCCGGCGGGCCCCTGCTCCGGGACGCTGAACCATTCTCAGTGCTTCAGGACCCTCCTGGACGCACGTTGTTTGCAACCACGAAGGCCGCGTAGGCTGCAGTCACATAGCAGTGACTTTGAATAGAATGTTAGGAGGGCGATGGAGTTGGTAGCCAGGGTTTGAATCTAGGCCCCGCCCCTTCCTAGCTGCATAGCCTTGAACATGTTACTTGACCTCTCTGAGTAGGCTTTCTAACCTGTGAAATGGGGTGCGGGGGTGGGGGTGTATCACTAGCATCTGCTTTTAAATGTTTGAAGATTAAAAGAGATAATTTAGTAAAGTGCACTTGAACCCCGGCAGGGGCCAAGCCCACAGGAGGTACAGACACAATTTTCCAGGTTCGTCCTGACCCCAGCTCAATTAATGAGCCAAGAGGAGTCCCAGTGCTCCCGGTGCCTGGTGGATATTTTCTTATTTATTCTTCCCTAAAACCCCTAAGGCATAGCTGTTGTCCTTGGCCCCAGTTGGCAGGTAGGCACAAAGGGAAATGGAAACAGAGAGGTTAAATAACCTGCCTCAGGTCACACAGCTAGGATGCGGCAGTCTGGGCTTGTTCCCTCCGGAGTCAGCTTCACGAACCACCGTGCAAAACAGTCTGGTTGACAGGAGGCTTCAGCGTGTGTTCTCAAAGGCAGTGGCTCTCAAGGTGTTCCAGGGACCAGCAGAATCAGCATCATCTCACAAGGTGTTAGAATGGTCAATTCTTGGGCCTCAGCCCAGAACAACAGAAACTCTGGGGAGGGGCCAGCCACCTGTGTTCTGAGAAGCCTCCCACGTTGATTCTTGGGTCCTAGAGCTTGAGAAGTGTAGCTCGTGGTGGGGCCTTCAGAAGGTTGGCTTTGAGTTCCACTGGAGTTCACAGCTTCAGCTGTCTCTGCTGGCCCCATACAACCCCCTCCCCAGCCCAGCGTCTCCCTCTTGCCCTGGCAGCTCCGATCCATGTTCCTACAGCGCCCTCCTCTCCAGGGCTGCTTGTGGACGTAGAGATAGGTGGTCAGTGAGGGCTAGGCCCGGCCCCTGTCCCCTCCGCTGCTGGTCCAGCTCCAGGATGGGTACCACGAACCTACTGTCTGCAATGGGGCTTGCTTCTCGGGCTGTTCTCTGCCCAGTAAGTAGCCCCATGGAAAGCAGGGTGGACAGCGACGTTACTACTCTGTCATTTGCAAAGGGCTGCGTCTCTGGCTGATGACTCAGTGTGACTGACTGTCAGCCTCAAATGACAGAGATCAGGGGTCCTGATGAGAACGCCTGCCACCCCCGGAGCTCCCAGACCCTCAGGGGAACAGAAGGGAGGAGGACACGGAGGGATACGGGCCCCAGACAGCCTGGGGAGGCTCTGGTGCTGTCTCTGCAGAGCTCAGAAACTGGGACCCCGGGCCTCACCCCAGGCTGGGAACTCAGACCTCCAGCACCAGCAGCTGGGCGCTGAGTGTTTTTGGAAATGCCCTCAGATGATTCTTATCTTATCCCATCCTTGTTTTACTGAGATATAACAACTGACATATACCCCCATGTTAAGTTTAAGGTGTGCGGCGTGACCGATGCACGCCTAGATCACAAAGCAGTGACCACCACAAGGTGAGTTCACGCAGGTGCTGCCCCAGTTACTGTTTTTGCTGGGGCGGTGAGAACATTAAAGATCTACTCTCACAGCAACTCACAAGTGCACAATTCAGAATGGTTAGCCGCCGTCACCAGGCTGCATGCTAGATCCCCAGACCCTACCCGTCTTCCAGCTGGAAGCTTGGAGCCCTGGACACCATCTCCTTCGTGCCCCTACCTCCCAGCTCCTGGCAGACCCCAGTCTACACTCTCAGTTCCTACGAGCTCGGCTTTTCTGGATTCCCCATCTAAGTATCGTACAGTATTTGGATTCTCCAACTATTTTACTTAGCATAATGCCCTCAAGGTCCACCCGTCCTGGCAAACGGCAGGATTCCCTCCTTTTTTATGGATATCTGTATCTACCCCGTTTTCTTATCTGTGGATCCACCGATGGATCCTTAGGTCGTTCTCGTGTCCGTGGCTACTGTGGACAGCGCTGCGATGGACGTGGGGGTACAGGATGCTTGCGGGAGAGTCACTTCACGATCCTGCCGTGCAGCCACGGCTGGAAACCACTGAAGAAAAGCAGCACGTCTCACCCTTGAAGAGAGGCTGGGATATCCTGGAGATGCTGTTTCAGAGGTGGGTCCTGGCTCAGGACTGTGAAGTTGCACCCCAGTATCTGATTTCAGAAGAGTCACCCATCACTTAGCAATGACCCCATGTGTCTGCATCAGCAGCTTTTCTGTTTGATTCGGTGACGGTGCTATTTGGTAGCTTATTAAAGGGCAGTTCATTTTTGCTTAGGAGATTTCATCAGCAGAAAGACAATTACCAGCACTTCCTTAGAGAATTTTAACATTTATGCTGATTTTCCATGTAAGGTATTTTCGATTCATTTGCATGACTCGATATTTGGCAAGATGATTCTCGGGGAATGGACTGCTTATGGTGGTCAGGTTAAGCCACTGCTTACAGCGCAGGGTTCAAAGTCTTTTGGCCAGCCCTGGGGAGAGAAACCACACAGGTAGGTCTTGGGTGAGCCCCTGACTGCCCCAGAGCAACCCTCACCCCCAAAGTTATCAGGCTCTGCCTTCACTTCTTTTACTTTTGGAGAATCTACTGCTAAATGTGTTTGAAAACTCAATCTTCTTATTCAAATGCTGTCGTTGACAGCCAGAGAAATATGAGGCTCAGAGAAGTTAAGCAACTTGCCTAAGGTAGCACAGCCAGGCCATTAGACCAGAGAGATGCTGCAGGCCCTCCATTGCCAACTCACCAGCAGAGTCCAGCCCATGGCTAAGCAGCGCCCCCAGTGCACCAGGTGGCTGGTGCACCCCCAAGCAATCCCTGATGCAGTCTCCTGGTGGCGGGATCCCTGGGTCACAGCAGGACTGCCCAGAAGAAACGCAGACTGGGGGCACGAGCTGGGAGGTTGGGACCCAGCACCCTCACTCTCCCACTCTCCTAACAGCATGACCATCTCCCCCTGTCCTGTCTCTTCCATGGCAGTGCCAAGGAAGGGTCAAAGGTCGTTTCTTAAGACCCATTGAGGCATTCGGAGGCCAGAGAACAGAGTTGCCTGTGCCTACCCTTCCTTTGCTGCCTTGTTCCTTCAATATCCTCCAGCTGCTCTGAACACCCAAATGCTTGTTGGGGAGCAGAACACACTGTTAGGAGTTTGTGGGCTCCGGGCCTCTGCCTCGGACTAGTCAGTAACTTTCAGGTCCATTGCGCAGATGAAGCAACTGAGCCCCAGAGATCAGTCTGGATTGGAGGGAGGCAGGTCTGAACCTTGTTTGGGGTGGAGGGTTGGGGCTGGACTAGTGTTTCCAGCTGTCCCTCACATCTGGCCATCCCTTCCCCTCCCCTGGCCTCTGGTGGATGGCAGAGTGAGGAACAGGCTGGACAGAGAGGGTGTCAAAAGCTAAAAATGGAATGAAAATGACCAGGAACCTTCTGTTGGGGTTTTGGGGATGGAGCTGCAGCTGGGGCATGGGGCTGGACCAGTACCCCCATGGCTGAGCTCTGATCCACAGGGTTGGAAGTTTCCTGGAGATTGGGATCCCCATCCTCCTGCGGGGGAGGGGTCAGGTCCAGGCATGACATCATTGCGGCTGCAGGAGGCTGGAACTTCTCTGGCGTCTGCTCCCTTTGGGTGCCAGGCCTCCAGCCGGTGTGTAAAGAGCCACACCAGGCAAGTCTGCCACGTGCCCTGTGTCCTCTGAGAGCTGATGAGGACTGTGGCTCCTCCCTCCCGTGACCACTGACTGATGAAAGCATCCGATGTGGGTGCCATCACAGCAGCATCTAACGGAGGGGCTGATCGTTCCCACCCCAGTGAGATGCCCATGCCCCTAACTTGGGACCTTCTGCACCTTGCCCACCTGTCTGGCTCTTACTGCATCATGCTTGAGAGCAAGTGCAGGGTTCAAAGCCAGCCGCAGCCTCTGCCTTCAACCCCACTCCCTAACTGGGCAGTTCCCTCAAGCTGTCAGCATCTCCGCTCCTGGTCTGTGTAGGGGGATGGTATTAGGACCTGTCACGTACAGACAGATGGAGCGTTACCTGAGATCGTCTGTGTGAAAGGTTCAGGATGCTGCCTGGCACACAGTAGCTGCTCAGTGAGTGGTTCTTGGTCATGGTGCCATCTGGGGAGTGGGGAGGGAGGGGGCACCTAGAGGCAGCCCTGGGGAGGGGCGGGGTTGGGGCTGCTGTCTCAGCTAGGAGGAGGACAGGGACAAGGACAGAGGGAATCAGCTGGAGGGCGGCAGGGCCCCCCTGGCCCCCCCCCCCAATGGCAAGGTTTTCTAGGCTGGCCAGGCCCTCCTATCTTGGGTTCCCCACTCTGGAGGCTTTAGGGCCCAAGCCAAGGGCAGGCACCCAGGCTTTAAAAGCACGTGGGCTGGGGGCTCAGTCGTCCTACCTCAGCATCCTGACGATTTTTTCCACAGCCTTGGTGAGGGGAGCTGGGCCTCTCATGCCTTCTCATTGAAGTGGGATTTTTCTATTTCTGAGAGGCCTGTGCTGGGCAAAGGCAGCTGTGGTGGGTGTGGGGAGGGGGAGGGGTGGCGCTTCAAGCAGCCGGCCTGGGGGATGGTGGGAGGCACACTTTCCCAGCCATAATTTGAAAAATTGAGCTGAAAAACAGTCAGACCTCCCATGTGACTCAGCCCCATTATCCCTAATCACTCTGAGAATTCACCAACCTCTGCCCCACAAGTTCCTGCTGCAGGGCTTCCAGAACGCTCCAGCTTTGGGGTGGGGGAGACCAGTAGGGGGCGGCTTACAGCAGCACGACTTGCTCCTGAGCCCTCAGAGGAAGACACTCCTACTCCAGGAAGGAGGCCCTGGAGAGGGGTTCTGGTGGCGGAGGGGTTGGGGGTGGGGGGGGGGGCAGTGTGGCAAGTGTCTTCCCTTCTCGCCCCAGAGCCCAGAGCCCGAGGGGATGTGAGGGGATGTGGGCTCTGCAGCAGGGGCTCTGCGTGGGGCCTGGCTCCTCCCGGCTGGAGCCATTCCTGGTCTCACATCCTGGCAGGCTCAGGCTACAGCTCTCAGGAGTCCCTGCCCTGAGACAGAAGGCATGGCTTTGACACACGAGAAGCCTCCATTTCAGAAACATTTAGTATATGCTGAATAGAGGCATTAGAAATGAGGAGGCAGCCCTTCCAGGGAAGGACTCTAAAAGATGTCTACTATACCCTATCATGTAAAAAAAGCAGTTTATAAGACGGTGTGTAGAGTATTGTCTTAGGCTGACCCGGCTGCCATGACAGAATGCTGTGGGCCGGGCGGCTTCTGCATTTGCTTTCCCACAGTTCCGGAGGCTGAGAGTCCAAGATCAAGGTGCCGGCCAGGGTGGTCCCTTTGCAGCCTCTCTTCCTGGCATGCGAAGGGCTGTCTTCTGCTTTGTCCTCTCTTACACAGGATGCCAATCCTATCAGAGCAGCAGCCCATAGCCTCATTCAACCTCAACTACTTCTTTAGAGACCCAGTCTCCAAACCCAGCCACACTGACCGTACTACGACTTCTGGGGGGCGGGTCCAGATGTCCAGACTGGAACAAGGAGGATGCTCCAGAGCCGGACCTAACAGGCTCCAAACAGTGGCTCTGCTTGCATGTTGGGTCGCTTGGGTGGGGAGTGATGCGAATTCTTTGAGGTCCTCAGTTTCCCCTCCTGAACTCCTGGGGAGGTTGTACCTCTGCCTCCCACCTTCCAGAAGGGTCATGAAGATGCCGACAACCATGAGGCTGGGAGAGAGCCTTGCAAATGGTCGGGGACCCTGAAACGAGAGATGGTCTTGTGAGAAAGAGCTGGGAACTGTGGGGGACCCCCCCCCCCCCGGTCAGGCTCACCTGTGGTCGGGAGGGGTGTCGACAGAGGTCATCCCTCCCCTCCACCCCACTACTCTTCAGGTGCAGCACAAACACAAGCGTCTGAAGGCTGGGCTGGTCCCCCTCGGTGGGGGTGGGGCTGGGCTGGGCTGGGGAGATTGCCGTGGGCCACAAGCACCGGGAGTCTGTAGGCCCCACCCCCTGCGCCAGCCAGGGAAATCAGCTGTTTTCTGGACTTACTGAATTATCAGGACGAGATGGAAATTTGACTTGTCTGCTGGTAGGTAGCTGATTAGAGCCTTTAAAACTCTAGCAAACCAAACCCAAACAGCCCAGATTGGCCGCCGCCCAGCAGCTCCTGACCTCAGTTGTCAGAGTTGCTGCTGAGATGGTTGGGGGAAGGGGGTCATCAGGCTCAGAAAGGACAAAGTTGCTGAAGACAGAGGGTGTTGGAGGGCAGAGGCCTGAGTCCTCGCGTGTGTGGGACAGCCTCCACAACCAAGAACTAACTGGCCCCAAATGTCAGTAGTGCTGAGAGCGAGAAACCCTGACATATATGGGGTTGGGTGAATCTTTCTTGTTCGGGGCTGTTCTATGTGCGGTAGGAGGCACACACAGGCGTGCATGCCCACACGCACACAGGCACACACGTGAGCACCCTTAACTCAGAGCCAGGCACCTGGGGGCTATCCCTCAACGACATCCGAGGCCACCTCTGCGTCTGGGAGACAATCAGGCCAGCAGCAAGCTGCCTGCTCCTTGTTCGGAAAGCCGCTCTACGAGCTAAGATGTTTCTACATGTTTAGTGCCCTCCCTGTTTGTTCTCCGCCTCTCTAGGAGAAAAATACGCCCCAAATATTGGTCATTATCATAGTGACAAGGTTCCTGGGGAGATTGTATCTAAAATGTTTTATCCCAAGTGTTATCAACTGGGTTCCTCAAGAGAGAAATGAGCTCCTTCCCATTTGGAACCCAATTCCCTCCCTGTCCCCGCCCCCCCACTGGGATGACACCGCCTTCTCACGCAGAGAGGGGAGGCTGTGGCCACAGGTGCACAGGCTGGGCTGTCTCGAGCTTCGAGTCCTTAACAGCTTCCGAGGCTACTTCTCCATGAACCAGCAATCTCAGGAGTGTGTCTGCCATTTATTATTTGATTAGTCTCTCCAAGGGCATCTTAATTTGTCCTTCCCAGGCACGTACTCTAGCCAGACGGTTTGAGAAATTATGTCTCTGAGTCTGCTATAATAAGACAATTATTCTGGCAGCGTCCCACACCATGGCAATAAGTCCTGAGCTTGGTCAAGGCCTTAATTTCCATCTGGGGTGAGAATGCACGGAAATTTTGAGAAGCCACAGCTTTCAGACGACCAGTGTCCGGAGGGAAAACTCAGGCAGGGCCTCGCTTCTGGGGCGAGGTCTGTTCCGTTGGCCGGTGTGTGTACTGTGGAGACCTGGGAGTAGTGAGTGCATGGGAAGCACCTGGACCTTGGAACACAAAGAATAGAGCTGGAATCGTAGTTCTGCCCTAAGTGTGTGCCTTTGGGAAAATGATTTAACTCCTGGGGGACTCAGTTTTCTCATCTGTAAAGTTGGGTGCATGTCCAAGGGACACTGGTTGTTTATCTGCTGTTCAGTATCTCCTTTCCGTCCTTCGGTAACAGGTCCTTGACTTTCTGGCGGGCAGCTCCCATCTCCACCATGTGCAGTACCAGAGGGACGTAGATCCAGGTGTCCTGCCCTCCCCCGGCTGGAGTGATCGTCTGACCATGGCGGCCCAATCAAAGCGCCTTCAGGTAAGGACAGCCTCAGAATGACCAGCGCTCTTCCTCTGGTAGCTGAGCCCGGACAAGACTCCAGAGCGAGTCCTGCTTTTCCTCAGACCCCTGGATGTGCCCAGGTTCCAGGTCCCCTTCTGATCCTGTTTCTCTAGCATTCTTGTCGCTCTCGTGAGCTAATCAAATCTCCTTCTAGCAGATTCCTTTTTGCTGAACTTCTCTGGTTAGTTTCTCTTGCTCATAACTAAAGAGCCCTAAGTTACCACAGGTTTGTTGGGAGAAGGGAGAGCGGGTCTCCCGGTATAATTACGTGCCTTCCTCAGAGCTTGTATACGTGGGCACTCGGCCAGCACGACTGTCTCTTAGAGCAGCAGGATTTATTGACGTGGAGTTTATAAGCTGAGATAAGTCCCAGTGTGAGGACTCTCCTCTTCCCTGCCTTGGTGGGCCTGATCTCTTCAAATCCTTTTCTCACTCCCTTCTGACTCCTCAAGGTGAAGGGAAAGAAAGCTCAGGGAGGGGACGGACCATGGATACTGAGGTGTCTGTCCCTCCCTCTAGCTCTGGAGGGGGCAGAGGGCTGGGGGGTGGTGCCTGTCTATTTCCCCCCAGGACACCAAACCTGCCCCCACCCTTGCACCACCCTGGGGAGAGTCTCAAGGCCAGGAGCAGAAGCTGTGATGATTTAAATTTGCATCTCCATGTGCAGAGATGAGCTGTCTGAAGCCCCATCCATTTGCCTAAACCTCGGAGGAGGCAGGCTATGTGCCCCCCACCCCCAACAGCAGTCGCTGGAGCCAAGTGAGACAGTGAGCACCACAAGTTCATTGAGTTGCATTAAACGTGCAAAATCACTTCCCAATCACTCACCTTCATTTCTCAAAAACACAAATCCATTTTGTGAGAAATTAAATTCCACAGAAAAGTAAGCACAAAAAGAATATAACCAACACCCATACTGTCACCACTTAATAGTTAACATATTATCCTATTTTCTTACCTGCTTTAAAAAAAAAAAAAGTTTATTTACTTATTTTTAGAGGGCGAGAGAGGGAGGGAGGGAGAGAGAGAACAGGGGTGGAGAGGAGCATGGAGATAGGGAGAAAAGCGGACTCTGCACTCAGCGCAGAGCCTGATGTGGGGCTTAATCTCGTGACATTGAGATCATGACCTCAGCGGAAATCAAGAGTCAGAGGCATAGCTGACTGAGCCACCCAGGTGCCCCTTTATGTTTTTTGTTTTTTTTTTAAAGTAAATATTAACAATGGATAAAGTTTTTTCTATCTTCCTCGTTCCATTTCTGTCCTCCATGCCCTTGAAGTGACCTCCAGCAAGGCTGCTGTAGACCCTTCCGCACATAGATAATACTCAAACTTCATTTTAACTTCTGTATTCACTGTCTGAATAGACCCCTTTCTGCTGCGCTCTTCCTGGACATTCAGGTGGAATTTCCCCCAATTCTGTGAGCGCGTGCGTGCACCTGTCTTGTGTGTCAGCTCCTGTCAGAAACGTTCGGGTGTGCATTTCCAGCTTTACCAGATCCTGCCAGATGCCACCACTGTGCTCTTCCCTCCGTGCTCTCCCTGGCTGCTCCCGCCCGTGGGGCCTCCTCTGGTCAAGCCCAGGGGCTGCTGACCAGCCTCATCTTCTCTAACGACGACTACCTTCCTGGTTTCTCCCCGCTAGTTCTTCCTGCTTCCCTTCTGGGCTCCTCCTCTCCCCCACCCCCAGCCCCACAGGCTCTGCTGTTCTTTTCTGCCCGGACTCTCAGTTCACAGAAAGAAGCAGATCTGGCTGAGACTTGTCTCATCTGGCCAGCACGACGTTCTTGAAGCATTCAGAATGTGAACCCTCGGCCCCCAGGGACCCCCAATATCTTACTCCAGCCATACTGATGTAACCCTTCTGGCGTCCGCCATGGAGACGTAGGTTGGCTCATTCAGCTTCGGTTTCAGTTTCCTTCGGGGATAACTTCTTCCACGGCAGAGGCTGGAAAGCTAAGATCAGTGTTTTCCTAACTCCCTGCAGGTGTGGCTGCAGAAATGAATCAGAGTCACTCAACCAGGTGCATTTCTTGGGATCTGAATTCAGAACTGAGTCAAGTGGGAGATTCGCACCTGTTTTGCTGCAGTGTTTCCATCAGGCACAGTGGGGCTCGGGAGCGGGCAGTTCTAGGGGCAGCTTCCTGACCCCCAACCACGGCGGTGTAGACCCGGAGCCAGCAGTCACTTCCTGCGTCCACAGCTTCTTCCTAGGCAGAGGGAATAATTCCTTTTCCCTGGTGAACCAGTTCTGTGAAGTTTTCTTGGAATCTCTTCTTAGCCTAGAGGTTATTTATTCTTGATTCCTCGAATTAGAGCCACTTCTGCTTAAACTAGCTAGAGTGGTTATTATTGTATGCAACGGAACCCCGACTGATAGGGGTCCCGAAGGAGCAAGGTTTTTGACCCCTGATTTATTCTTTACTTTTTCTGAGCACATTCTGACTTTACTTTTATTCATTTATTTATTGAACCATCCAAAAATACGAATTAAATATCTCCTAGGTGCCTATGACTATGCTGAACATGGTGGATACAAGACCGAGACAAGATGGTACCAACCAACACCCCTCTTCCAGTCTTGGGGAATGCTGTTCTCCTGTCTTCTAAACTAGGAACTACATGTATGTCTTTGATGCCTTTTTTTTTTTTAAGATTTTATTTGTTTATTTGACAGAGCACGAGTAGGCAGAGCGGCAGGCAGAGGGAGAAGGAGAAGCAGGCTCTCCACGGAGCAGGGAGACCGATGTGGGGCTCGATCCCAGGACCCTGGGATCATGACCTGAGCCAGCAGCCGTTAACAACTGAGCCACCCAGGCACCCCTGATGCATCTTTTTTTTTTTTTTTTTTTTACAACACTCGCTGCCACCCTCCCCATGGCCCCTCTGTACGTTCCAGCTTCACAGTGAGCTTCAATTAGTCATTGGTTAGATGCTATAGGACCCAGTGACCCTATCCCAGTGTATCCCTGTGCAGATGAAATGATAAAACAAGCCACGAGGAAGGAGGCTGCTACACGAGAAGGTCACCTGTGTTTCTGAGGTTTCCAAAGGGCAACGGTGGCATCTGTCCCCCTACTCCAGTGAACTGGGTCTAAGACAGCTGATAAATTGCTGCTTTTTCCCCAAGACAAAAGGCATTGTCAGCCCAGCTGACAGAAATAGCTGCTTCTCTCGCAGCCAATTTGGAATCACATCTGGGAAGGTTTAAACTAACCAAACATTTTTTTTTTTTTTTTTTTTTGTATAAATGGATGTGCTAAGTGTTGAGATATGTCATGTGCCAAGAAAGGAAATGAAAATAACCCCACAGAATATCTCTGACTTAAAATGAGTCAGGGCTGCTGAAGGGACATACACACTTTCTTAACTTTTTCTTTTTTAGGATGAGAGGGAGCTTGTGAATTATTTAATCTAGACTTCAAGATAAATTTTGCAAAGGATAAAGAGGGACCTTTCATAATAATGAAAAAGGCCAATTCATCAGAAAATATAACAAGCCTAAAACTATATGCTACCAATAACAGATTCAAAACACAAGAGGCAAAAGTGACAGAACTAAAGGGAGAAATAAATCTATCATAGCAGGAGATTTTATTACCCCCCACTCCATAACCGATGGAACAAGTAGACTAAGCATATGGAAGATATGAACAAAACTATCACTTTTATTTAAACTGGTTGACATTCATAGAACCTCTGCCCATCAATAGGAAAACACACATTCTTTTCCCTGCAAATGGAAGATTCTTCAAGATAGATCATATGCTGGACCACAAAACAAGTCTCAGTAAATTACAAAAAGTTAAAACCCTAAAAACCATGTTCTCTAACCAAAATGGAATTAAATTTGAAAATAAAAAATGAAATATCTAGAAAACCTCTAAATATTTTGGAAATTAGGCAACACACTTTTAAACAATCCATTCGTCAAAGAAGAAATCAAAGGAGAATAAGTAGCATAAATTGAATGAATAATCAGTTTCCTTTTCACTCTCAAAAGCAGAGTGACAAAATGATCTGGTCTGCCCAGGGCTATCCCAGTTTTATTACTGAAAGTTTCATGTCCCAAGAAATTCCCCGGTTCTGGATAAACCAAATTATTGGTCACGCAGTGAAAGGTTTGCACTCACTATTAAGTTAGGTGGCTGCCTTAGGCATAGGGTTTCTCTCTCTTTCTTTTCCCCAGTTTTATTGAGTATGGTTGACTAATAATTGTATGTATTTAATGTATATGAATTGATGCTTTGATAAATGTATCCATTGTGAAATCATCACCTCAATCAAGCTAATTAATATACCCATCATCTCACATAGTTACCTTTTCTTTATTTATAGTGAGAACAGTTGAGATTAATTTCATTTTCTCTATCTATTCATCTGTTGATGGACAGAGTTAGGTTGTTTCCATATCTTGGCTATTGTAAATAATGCTACAATGAACATGGGAGTGCAGATATCTCTTGGAGATCCATTTCCTTTGTATGTATACTGAGAAGTGGGATGCTGGATCACAAAGTAGTTCTATTTTTAATTTTTGGAGGAAATTTATATTGTTTTTCACAATGGCTACACAAATTAAATTCTGACTAACAGTGCACAAAGTTCCCTTTTCTCCACATGCTTGACAACATTTGTTATCTTGTCTTTTGGCTGATAGTCATTCTAACAGGTCTGAGGTGATATCTCATTGTGGTTTTGATTTGCATTCCCCCAATGATGAGTGATACAGAGCATCTTTTCATATACCTATTGGCTGGTTGCATGTCCTCTTTTGAAAAATGCCTATTTAGGTCATTTGCCCATTTTTTAATTGGGTTGTGGGTTTTTTTGCTATGGAATTATATGAGTATTTTGGCTATTAACCCATTATCAGATACATGCTTTGCAAATATCTTCTCCCAATCCATAGATTGCCTTTTTGCTTTTTAAATTGTTTGCTATGTAGTAGCTTTATAGGTTGCCACAATCTTGTTTATCTATCTTTGCTTTCGTTGCCAGTTCTTTTGGTGTCGTATCCAAAAAAAGTGTGCCCACACCAATATCAAGAAGCTATCCCCTTTGTTTTCTTCTAGTAGTTTTATAATTTCAAATCTTATGTTTAGGTCTTTAGGGGTACCTGGGTGGCTCAGTTTTAAGCATCTGCCCTTGGCTCAGGTCAGTGGGGAGTCTGCATGTCCCTCTACCAGTTTCCCTGCTCGTGTTCTTTCTTTCAAATATATAAATAAAATCTTTTAAAAAAAGTCTTATATCGATTTTTTAAAAATTATTTTTATTAACATATAATGTATTATTTGCCACAGGGGTACAGATCTGTGAATCACTAGGCTTACACATTTCACAGGACTCACCATAGCACATACCCTCCCCAATGTCCATAACCCAACTACCCTCTCCCTAACCCCCACCCCCCCAGCAATCCTCAGTTTGTATTGTGAGATCAAGAGTTTCTTATGGTATGTCTCTCTCCCAATCCCATCTTGTTTCATTTTTTTCCTTCCCTACCCCATAAACTTCCTACCCTGCATCTCAAAGTCCTCATATCAGATTGCATGATAATTGTCTTTCTCTGATTGACTTATTTCGCTCAGCCTAATACCCTCTAGTTCTGTCCACGTCATTGCAAATGGCAAGATTTCACTTTTTCGATGGCTGCATAGTATTCCATTGTGTGTGTATATATATATATATATATCTCACATCTTCTTTATCCATTCATCTGTTGATGGACGTCTAGGTTCTTTCCATAGTTTGGCTATTGTGGACATTGCTGCTATAAACATTCATGTGCACATGCCCCTTCGGATCACTACATTTGTATATTTAGGGTAAATACCCAGTAGTGTGATTGCTGGGTCGTAGGGTAGATTTTTTCAACATTTTGAGGAACCTCCATGCTGTTTTCCAGATTGGCTGCACCAGCTTGCATTCCCACCAACAGTGTAGGAGGGTTCCCCTTTCTCCACATCCTCTCCAGCATCTGTCATTTCCTGACCTGTTTTTTTAGCCATTCTGACGTGTGTGAGGTGGTATCTCATTGTGGTTTTGATTTGTATTTGCCCGATGCCAAGTGATGTTGAGCACCTTTTCATGTGTCTGTTGGCCATCTGGATGTCTTCTTTGCAGAAATGACTATTCATGTCTTCTGCCCATTTCTTGATTGGATTATTTGTTCTTTGGGTGTTGAGTTTGTGAAGCTCTTTATAGATTTTGGATACTAGCCCTTTATCTGATATGTCATTTGCAAATATCTTCTCCCATTCTGTCAGTTGTCTTTTGGTTTTGTTTAGTGTTTCCTGTGCTGTGAAAAAGCTTTTGATTTTGATGAAGTCCCAATAGTTCATTTTTGTCCTAGCTTCCCTTGCCTTTAGCAATGTTTCTAGGAAGAAGTTGCTGCAGCTGAGGTCAAAGAGGTTGCTGCCTGTGTTCTCCTCAAGGATTTTTTTTTTTTTTAGATTTTATTTATTTATCTGACAGAGATCACAAGTAGGCAGAGAGGCAGGCAGAGAGAGAGAGAGTGAAGCAGGCTCCCTGCTGAGCATAGAGCTGGATGCGGGACTTGATCCCAAGACCCTGGGATAATGACCCGAGCCAAAGGCAGAAGCTTTAACCCACTGAGCCACCCAGGCTCCCCCTCCTCAAGGATTTTGATGGATTCCTATCTCACATTGAGGTCTTCCATCCATTCTGAGTCTATTTTTGTGTGTGGTGTAGGGAAATGGTCTACTTTCATTCTTCTGCATGTGGCTGTCCCAATTTTCCCAGCACCATTTGTTGAAGAGACTGTCTTTTTTCCATGGACATGTTTCCTGCTTTGTCAAAGATTAGTTGACTGTAGAGTTGAGGGGCTATTTCTGGGCTCTCTATTCTGTTCCATTGATCTATTTGTCTGTTTTTGTGCCAGTACCATACTGTCTTGATGATGACAGCTTTGTAATAGAGCCTGAAGTCTGAAATTGGGATGCCACTAACTTTGGTTTTCTTTTTCAAAATTCCTCTGGTTATTCGGGTCTTTTCTGGTTCCATATAAATTTTAGGATTATTTGTTCCATTTCTTTGAAAAAAAGATGGTATTTTGATAGGGATTGCATTAAATGTATAGATTGCTTTAGGTAGCATAGACATTTTCACAATATTTGTTCTTCCAATCCATGAGCATGGAACGTTTTCTCATTTTTTTTGGTGTGTCTTCCTCAATTTCTTTCATGAGTACTTTATAGTTTTCTGAGTGTAGACTCTTTGCCTCTTTGGTTAGGTTTATTCCTAGGTATCTTATGGCTTTGGGTGCAATTGTAAATGGGATCAACTCCTTAATTTCTTTCTTCTGTCTAGCTGTTGGTATATAGAAATGCAACTGATTTGTGTCCATTGATTTTATATCCTGATACTTTATTGAATTCCTGCATGAGTTCTAGCAGTTTTGGAGTGGAGTCTTTGGGGTTTTCCACATAAATTATTATATCATCTGCAAAGAGTGAGAGTTTGACTTCTTCATTGCCAATTCAGATGTCTTCAATTTGTTTTTATGTCTGATTGCTGAGGCTAGGTCTTCTAGTACTATGTTGAATAGCAGTGGTGATAGTGGACATCCCTCCTAACCCAACCTTAGCAGAAAAGTTCTCAGTTTTTCCCCATTGAGAATGATATTCGCTGTTGGTTTTTCATAGATGACTTTGATGGTATTGAGGTATGTACCCTCTATCCCTACACTTTGAAGAATTTTGATCAAGAAAGGATGCTGTACTTTTTCAAATACTTTTTTCAGCATCTATTGAGAGTATCATATGGTTCTTTTTCTTTCTTTTATTAATGTATTATATCATATTGATTGATTTGTGGATGTTGAACCAACCTTGCAGCCCAGGAATAGGTCCTACTCGGTCGTAGTGAATAATCCTTTAAGGTACTGTTGGATCCTATTGGCTAGAATTTGCTGAGAATTTTTGCATCTGTATTCATCAAGGATATTGGTCTGAAATTCTCCTTTTTTTGATGGGGTCGGTCTTTGTCTGGTTTTGGGATCAAGGTAATGCTGGCCTCATAAAATGAGTTTGAAAATTTTCCTTCCATTTCTATTTTTTTTGGAAGAGTTTCAGGAGAATAGATATTAATTCTTTAAATATTTGGTAGAATTCCCCTGGGAAGCTGTCTAGCCCTAGGCTCTTTGTCGGGAGATTTTTGATGACTGCTTCAATCTCCTTACTGCTGCTTATGGGTCTGTTCAGGTTTTCTATTTCTTCCTGGTTCAGTTTTGGTAGTTTATGTGTCTCTAGGAATCATCTATTTCTTCCAGATTGTCAAATTTGCTGGTGTATATTTGGTGTATAATTGTTTGTATTTCTTTGGTGTGGTTTGATTTCTCCTTTCATTCATGATTTCATTTATTTGGGTACTTTCTCTTTTCTTTTTGATAAGTCTGGCCAGGGGTTTATCAATCTTATTAATTCGTTCAAAGAACCAGCTCCTAGTTTCGTTGATCTGTTCTACTGTTCTTTTGGTTTCTATTTCATTGATTTCTGCTCTGATCTTTATTATTTCTCTTCTCCTGCTGGGTTTAGGCTTTCTTTGCTGTTCTTTCTCCAGCTCCTTTAGGGGTAGGATTAGGTTGTGTACTTGAGACCTTTGTTGTTTCTTTCTTTTTTTTTTTTAAAGATTTTATTTATTTATTTATTTGACAGAGAGAAAGATCACAAGTAGGCAGAGAGGCAGGCAGAGAGAGAGAGGGGGAAGCAGGCTCCCTGCTGAGCAGAGAGCCTGATGTGGGGCTCGATCCCAGGACCCTGAGATCATGACCTGAGCCGAAGGCAGAGGCTTAACCTACTGAGCCACCCAGGTACCCCCCCTCTGTTGTTTCTTGAGAAAGGCTTGTATCACTATATACTTTCCTCTCAGGACTGCCTTTGCTGTGTCCCAAAGATTTGGAAGAATTTTGTTTTCATTATCCTTTGTTTCCACGAATTTTTTCAATTCTTCTTTAATTTCCTGTTGACCCGTTCATTCTTTAGTAGGATGCTCTTTAGCCTCCACGTATTTGACTTCTTTCCAACTTTCCTCCTGTGATTGAGTTCTAGCTTCAGAGTGCTGTGGTCTGAAAATATACAGGGAATGATCCCAATCTTTTGGTACCAGTTGAGACCTGATTTGTGACCCAGGATGTGATCTATTCTGGAGAATGTTCCATGTGCACTAGAAAAGAATGTGTGTTATGTTGCTTTGGATGGAATGTTCTGAATATATCTGTGATGTCCATCTGGTCCAATGTGTCATTTAAGGCCTTTATTTCCTTGTTGATCTTTTGCTTAGATGATCTGTCCATTTCAGTGAAAGGGTTGCTAAAGTCCCCTACTATTATTGTATTATTGTTGATGTGTTTCTTTTCTTTCTTTTCTTTTCTTTCTTTCTTTCTTTCTTTCTTTTTTTTTTTTTTTGTTATTAATTGGTTTTTATAGTTTGCTGCTCCCACGTTAAGGACATAGGTATTTAAAACTGTTAGATTTCTTGTTGGGCAAAACCTTTAAGTAAGATATACCCTTTAAGTATGATATCCTTCCTCATCTCTTATTATAGTCTTTGGCTTAAAATCTATTTTATCTGATATAAGGATTGCCACCCCAGCTTTCTTTTGATGTCCATTAGCATGGTAAATTGTTTTCTACCCCTCACTTTATATCTGGAGGAGACTTTGTGTCTAAAATAAGTTTCTTGTAGACAGCATATTGATGGGTCTTGCTTTTTTATCCATTCTGATACCCTGTGTCTTTTGATTGGGGTAAATGGGCTAAAGGCCCATTTACATTCATAGTAACTATTGAAAGATATAAAGTTAGTGCCATTGTATTGCCTGTACAGTGATTGTTACTGTATATTGTCTCTGTTCCTTTCTGGTCTACTACCTTTAGGCTCTCTCTTTGCTTAGAGGACCCCTTTCAATATTTCCTGTACAGCTGGTTTGGTGTTTGCAAATTATTTTAATTTTTGTTTGTCTTGGAAGCTTTTTATCTCTCCTATTTTCAATGACAGCCCAGCTGGATATAGTATTCTTAGCTGCATATTTTTCTCATTTAGTGCTCTGAATATATCATGCCAGTTCTTTCTGGCCTGCCAGATCTCTGTGGCTAAGTCTGCTGCCAATCTGATATTTCTACCATTGTATGTTACAGACTTCTTGTCCTGAGCTGTTTTCAGGATTTTCTCTTTGTCGCTGAGACTTGTAAGTTTTGCTATTAGATGATGGGATGTGGACCTATTTTTATTGATTTTAAAGGGGGTTCTCTGTGCCTCCTGGAATTTGATGCTTGTTCCCTTTGCCATATTAGGGAAATTCTCTACCATAATTTGCTCCAATATACCTGCTTTCCATCTCTCTCTTTCTTCTTCTTCTGGGATCCCAATTATTCTAATATTGATTCGTCTTATGATATCACTTATCTCCCGAATTCTCCCCACATGGTCCAGTAGTTGTTTGTCTCTCCTTTACTCAGCTTCTTTATTCTCCATTGTTTGGTCTTCTATATCACTAATTCTCTCTTCTGCCTCATTTATCTTAGCAGTCAGAGCCTCCATTTTTTATTGCAGCTCATTAACAGGTTTTTTGATTTCAACTTGGTTGGATTTTAGTTCTTTTCTTTCTCCAGAAAGGATTTTATTTCTCCATAAAGGGATTCTCTAATATTTTCCATGCCTTTTTCAAGCCCAGCCAGCACCTTGATAATCATCATTCTGAACTCTAGTTCTGACATATTACCAATGTTCGTATTGATTAGGTCCCTAGCCATCAGTACTGCCTCTTCTTTTTTTGTGGTGAGTTTTTCTGCCTTGTCATTTTATCCAGATAAGAATATATGAAGGAGAGAATACAATACTAAAAGGGTGGCAAAGACCCCAGAAAAATATACACTGACCAAATCAGAAGAGACCCAAAACCGGGGGGAGAAGAAAGGGGAAAAAATAAAAATAAAAGAATAAAATATAAATATAAATATATATATATATATATATATTAGACTGGTAAATAGAACAGAGCCACCCACTTGATTCTGGGTGTATTCTGGTCTCTTAGAAGAAACTACCTCCCAAAATTTTAAAGAAAGAAAAATTTACATACAGACAAAAATAAGGGTAAACATGATGAAGGGATGGAATATGACTGTAAAGATGAAAATTTAAAAAAGATTCTAAAAAAGGAATTGATAAGATAAGAAGTTGGTTGAAAAAGAAAAAAGAAAAAAAAAAAGGAAAGAATGTGATCAGGTTGGTGACTAGAACAAAGCCCTGTGCTAGATTTAGGGTATATTTTGATCTATTAGAAGAAATTGCATCCCAAAATTTTAAAGAAAAAAACCCCCTATATATGTATTAAAAATAACATTAAATACAACAAAGGGATAAAATATGACAATGACAATGAAAATTTAAAAAGATTTAAAAAAAGGTATTGATATGATAAAATAGCTTAAAGATATTAAAATAGGAAAGAGGAAAAATTTAAAAAAGAGAATAAGAAAAAATAAAATTAAAAAAATTTAACTTTGAAAGACTAATGGATCATGGGCAAAAAGTCATGAATTCTATGTGTTGCTTTCCCCTAGCTCTGTAGTTCCACTGTTCTCCTTGATTGGTGAACTTGTTCTTGGCTAGATGTTCTTGCTAATCTTCTGGGGGAGGGACCCGTTGCCATGATTCTCAAATGCCTTTGCCAGAGGCAGAATTGTACCACCCTTGTCAGAGGCCAGGTTAATTAATTGGCTCGGGTTGAGTTCGCTCTTGGAGCTTTTGTTCTCTGAATGCTTTCCATAGAGCTTTGGAGGATGAGAATGAAGATGGCGACCTCCCAATCTCCAGCCATATAGGAGGCGAGAGCTTGGGGTCCCACTCCTCTGTGTGCCCTCAGAGGAAAGCAGTCAATCTCTCCTGTCTCTGTAGTCTCTGGCTGCACTTAGAGCTCATCCGGCCCATGACCAAGCATTTCTATCTCTGGCACATGGCCCCTTTAGGAGTCTCCAAACCAAGCAGATTCCTGCCGTACCTCTCCTCCCAGAGAAGGAAGGATGGGGTCTCTCTGGATCTGCCACTTGTGGATTCCCTGCTTGAAGAGCAGGGGCCTGACTGTGCTTTGGATCACAGTTTAAGGTAACTCCAAGCTGAGAGCTCACTCCTCGGCTCTGTCTCTGTAGTTGGCTTCCCCACTCTGATACCTGGCAGCTCTGCCACACTCAGACCCTCCGGTCTCTCTGTGACCCCATGGGTCCTGAGACCACACTGTCCCTGTAAAGGATCCACTCCCTGCTTAGCCTCTGGAGCAACATCCCTCAGTGGAGCAGACTTCTAAATGTTCTGATTTTGTGCTCTGCTGCTCCCTGTTTGCCGAGAGCCGGCCCCTCTCCCCGTGGTCTACCTCCCCAACACTTTGGATTCACTTCTCCGCATGTCCTACCTTCCAGAAAGTGGTTGACTTTCTGTTCCTAGAATTGCTGCTCTTCTCTTCTATCTCCTGTTGAGTTTGTAGGTGTTCAGAATGGTTTGATAACTATCTAGCTGAACTCCTGGGACCTGATGATATTTTAGTCTGCTACTCCTCCTCCATCCTGCTTCTTCCCCTTAGATTGATTTTGACTTGATTTTTGTATACGGTGTGAGATAAGGATCCATTTTCATGCTTTTGCATATGGACCGCCAGTTCTCCTAACTCTGTTTATTGAAGAGACTGCCCTTTCCCCATTGTGTGCTTCTGGCAACTTTGTTGAAGATCAGTTGATTTTGAAGCTTGGATTTGTCTCTGGGCTCTCCATTCTAGTCTGTGGGTCTCTATGTTTATTTCTTGTGAGCAGTGTACTGTTTGAAAGGGCTTCTCCATTTTTTATAGATGTGGCTTCAGTGGGATAATGAAAAGGCCTGGTTTTCAGTTCAAGCTATGCCATTTGTTAGCTGGTGACTTTGGGGGAAGTTATTTCACCTTTCTGTGCTTCAGTTTGCTCATCTTCCAAACAGGGGCTGAGATCCCCTGCCTTGCAAGGTGTGTCTTAGAGCTAAATGAAACGATGTGGCTCTAGTGGCTGGCATGTGGGTGCTTAGTCTACAGTGTCTGTGATTATTACTGAATCAGCTTGTTACAAACAGATGTTTTGCTTATTCCAACTTAGGGAGGGTCATTAATCCAAATGACCCATTCCACATTATCATTCTTGTCATAAAAATAGCTAATATTCTTGGAGCATTTGCCGTGAGCCTCTCACTGGGTTAACTGCCTCTTAGGCATCTTATGGGGAAAGTAGTCACAGAGAAGGGTTGTAATTTTCCATAATCAGACAAGTTGCAAGTAGATATGGCATCAACTTTTAGACCTCGTTAGCTCAGGGCATCTTTCCACAATGTCCTGGAGGTCTCCTAGCTTGTGGGGGCATCAGAAAGCTGAGGGCTGAGGGATTGGGGAAGGTCCCAGCAGCTCTTGTATGAGCCCCATCCTTTTCTGAACATCCAGTGCATGCTCAGAAATGAGTATGGGAATGGACTGGCTGAAGAATCATCCCTACTGCTCCCTGTGAAAGCCTGGGGAGATTCAGAGCAGAGAGGGGCTGCACTGGTCACAGAGTTGCTGTCTCCAACTCTTTTCTGTTCCCTGCCTCAGCGCAGCTGATCTGCAAGCCAGCTCTGAGATCCCTGCTCCTCTCTGGGGGTTCTCCAGGGCTGTCCTTCTCGCTGTGGGGAGGGCAAAAGGTGCAGACCCTACCTACCTCCAACTGGCTCTCTTGGGACCTTTTTCTTCCTTCCCACCTGCGACTTTTCACAGAGTTTTTATGCTGGCCTTGTCAAGGCAGTTATGTCTCCAGAGAGTCCTTACTGGGGTGAGAGACAAGAGCCTGCATGACCTGGCAGAGGATGTGGCTCTCTGGGTGCAGGGTCTCAGCCTTTCTGTTCACATTTCTCACTGAAAGAGCAGCCGTGCTAGATTCAGAGCATGTTTCTCTGGCAAAAATGTGCTGACCACCCTGATGCTTTGCTGGATGGCAAAAACTTCTTTGGTTCCTGTTTTCTTCCCCTGGAATTGGCTGATCCCATGGCTCAGATGCTCCAATTGCTTGCAGGCATCAGAATCCCCCATGACATCAGGCTGGGCAGATGGTCCCTGCACATGGCTTTACCTCCCATCTGTACAGGAAAGCACCCATCAAAGTTGCTCATACAACCATATGGCATCTTCACCTGGTTGGACGACAACACCTTAAACACAGCATGCCCCAAAATGAAACAATCATCTTCCCCCAAGGGTGCTTCTCTTCTCATCCCTCAAGCCAGAGCCCTTGGACTCTGCCGCCTGTCCTTCCCTCCCCTTGGTGAGAATCTGTTTTCTCAACGTGACTGATATGACTGTTGATCAGAAAACTAGCTATGTCAGAAGATAATAGAAAGGCATTAACATGAGCCAGTAGAAATAGGAGCTCAACTCCTGGTTATTTATTTATTTGTCTCCTGGATAAATCCAGGAGAAACTCAGTGGTCCAGCCAGGTCTTGATGAGAGAAGGACTTAGAGGAGGAGAGGGAAAAGAACTGAAGACAGGGGGACTAGAAGAAGGCAGGACTGGGCATCAGCACCCAGGTGCATTTGAATCTGATGCATTTGAGTTCCAGGAAATGTTTGCATGGGAACTATGTAGACAGAATCCAGGAGTTAAGAGCAAACTGTTGAGCTGACAGGTGTTGAGGTGACTGCTGAGTGCCAGAGCGATTCCATCTCAGTTAAACAGTGATTTTGTGGTTTATGCAGTAAAACTTAAGCTGACCCTGCCCCGCCCACCCCCCACCAGCCCCAGCACCCCCCATCACGGGGTGGGGGTGGGGGAGTGGGGTTGGGTTGGGGGGTTGGGGGAGACCCACCTTAGCTGAAATTTTGAGCTCTACCTCCTGGGAGGGGAGAGGGGCTGGAGATCTACTCAATCACCAGTGGCCAAAGATTTAATCAATCCTCCCTGTGTAATGAAGCCTCTGAAAATAGGCTGAGTCTGGAAGGGTGGTAGGTGTGGGGAGAGCATGGTAGCTGTGCACTCCTTTCTCCATATCTTGCCCTATTCGCCCTTCCTCTCTGGCTGCTCCTGAGTTATAATATACTGGTATAATGTTTCTTTAATTATAGACCCATAATCTAGTTAAGTAAATTGTTTCCCTGAATTCTGTGAGCGGCACTCTGGCAAATGACCAAACCCCAGGCAGGTGTTGTGGTCTGTCATGGCTGGATGTAAACCTCCAATTTATAACCGGTCAGAGGCACAGGCAATAGCCTGGCGTCAAAGTGTCAGGGGCAGCTCGTGGGGCTGAGCCCTTACTCTGGGGATCTGAAGCTGTCTCCAGGTAGATGGTGTCAGAACCCAGTTAAATTGTAGGACACCTGCTGGGGTTGCACAAGTGCTTGGTGAGAGGGTGAAAAAAGCCTGCACTTCCGGTCACAGGAATGTGAACATGATAGACGCCCAGTATGACAGTAAAGGAGAAAGAGAGTTTTTTTTTTGTTTGTTTTTGTTTTTTTTTTTGTCAAAAACATTCAATTATAGAGCTCCCGTGGAGGAAAATTAGAGGAGGATTTTGAACAAAACCGTAGGAGCTGATATTTTGTATTCATTCCCTTTTAGTTGTATCTTTTGTTGGAGTGCATGGAAATGTTCTTTTTAAAAATTACATGGGAGGCTCTGTACCTTAGCGCTCCTGGGAGGTTCTCTGGGGAGAGGTTAAGGTTTCTCTCTTCAGATCGTTGGTCTGCAAGTGATGCCCTAGGACAGGGGATGTCTTCATCTACGCATTTTGAAGTCAGGTCCAGAGAGCCAAGCCAAGAGTCAAAACGAGCCAAGGAAATGGAAATTTGTAGACCTCGAGGGAAAGAAACACAGTTATTTAAACAGAGGTTCTGTTGAGGTAGGAGATGCATGGGCGGCCCTTATGGGAAAGATGGATTATGTGGAACAGGGTGGTGAAATGTAGAAAGACACCCATAAAAGGAGGTGGGTTGTCGAGTACTGTGCCTGGTCCTCGTTGTGAGCTCACTTGGTGACGGTGCTGCTGGATGGCATCAGGGCTCAAGGGTCCCCACCAAGACTTCTGGGACTGCTGGGAGAGCTGGGCCAGAAGTGGATGGGGGGCTGGGTCCCGCCCAGCTCCAAGCACGGCCGGAAGGAAAGAAAGGCTCTGTCCCACCTCCTTGCCAGGGAAATGGAAGCCCATCTTGCTTCTTGACAGGATGCTGAAGCAGGGGCCCCTGGAGAGAGATCGCTGAGCCCTTCTGGAGGAGAGGGTACAATGGGCCTGTTTGTCCCAGGCTCTGTTGTCCCCTGCCCCCTGCACTCTCACCTGGGGGTTACCGGAGGTGCCCCCATGGAAGGACAGGGAGGAGCTCTGTTTGGAGGACCCCACAAGCCGGAGTGCTCTTGCCCCAGGTTGTATCTGTTCCCGCCCTGAGGAACAGGTGCTTTTAAAAGGACATTACTCTTGGTATCTCAGAAGGCCCTAAAATGCAGTGGCAAAAAATGAAGTTGCCTTTTCTCATCATGAGAGATACTTACCTTGACCACGGGCAGCACAGCACTTAAAACAACAACAACAACAACAACAACAAAACACCACTCCAACAAATGGCAGGGGTTATGAGGTACACAGGACAAAAGGGCAAAGAAGCAAGTCAAAGCACTCGATCTGCGGTGGTAAAGAAAACAACTCCTTGATGTAGCAGTCAGGCTGGGTAAGAGGGTGCCCCCTGCCTGAGAACGGGGTTAGGAATTGATTATATAGCATCATAAGGAAATCGTGTCAATGGGGACAGCGTTATTATTTTATGGGTAGTACATGTTAGTGTAGAACAAGAGGGGGAAAAATGAAGCAGAAAAGGCAGGTGGAAGAAATAATGATATCTGGGGCGCCTGGGTGGCTCAGTGGGTTAAAGCCTCTGCTTTCGGCTCAGGTCATGATCTCAGGGTCCTGGGATCGAGCCCCGTGTCGGGCTCTCTGCTCAGCAGGGAGCTTGGTTCCTCCTCTCTCTCTCTGTCTGCCTCTCTGCCTACTTGTGATCTCTGTCAGATCAATAAATAAAATCTTAAAAAAAAAAAGAAATAATGATATCTGAGCTCCTTTTTTTAGAGAGATAAAAAGTTGGGGAGAATTTATGGGTCAGAGGGAATCTCTGGTTTAGGACAAGGAACCAAGTTCTGCCTGTCAATATAGAGCTAAATTGGCAAGCTCAGGAGCAGAGTACGGGTTCCTCAGACCTTGAGGGGAAATGCTCCCGGCTGGTATTTGAGGAACCCAGGATGGGCAGGTGTGTGTGTGCTAGGTGCTCTGGGTAGCATGTGAAACAGTCAGAAGGGTGCTGCTTGTGCCCATCTCCCTTCCCTTTGATGTCCCTTTCCCCACCCCCAGCCCTACACAGAAGTCTGGCACACCCTGTGTATGAAGGCCTGAAGGGCGGTTCGGGAGTTAGCAAAACTCTTTCCATCGCTCCCTGCCTCAGTGGGCTCCCCTCACTGCTCACCTGGAGCTCTGCGGCAGCCTCCCAATGGGTGCTCCACCTCCTGCCTTTCCCCATTCAGTTTCCTTCATCCTTCCCACCCCCCAATGAGCTTCATTCCCCTATTGAAGGCCCCTGGCAGTGAGTCTCAGTTTCTAGAGGGGAAAGCTCCAGCTTCTTAGCCTGGCTTTGAGGTCTCTTCCAGATGTGGCCCTGTCTCCCCAGCTGGCCTTTTCCATGCATCTAACTCTCTTCATCCAGAGTGCCCAGCTACCTGCACCATTGGCTTCCTGGGGTTGGGCCACTCTGACCTGGCAGGTCTTTGGATTTTTTTTTTTTTCCCCGCTTTCCATCTCTCTCATATGCTAAGAATAATTCTGGGCATGTCCTGACCCATCCATTGAGACTGGATCTAGCTATCTCCTCCTCCTGAGCTTCAGGAAGGGTGGGATCCAGGTGCATGGTCACTGTCAAGATGCTCTTTTGCTCCATGTCATTTGCCACTCTCTGCTAGTCGGCTCTATTCTTTCCCTGCAGGTGGGGGCTTATCTCACTTGGTAGATGAAATGAGGATCTGTCTTAGGGAGGGCTTGTTCCCACTTTCAACTTGAGAAGTCTTAGGGAAGAATTCTGATGGCCTTGCTTATGTCTGGGTCAGGGGACCAAACACCTCTGATTCAATCACCCATGGTCAAAGGGAAGGGTCATTATCATTCATGATGGTATCTAAATATGGATCACTTTCTTATTAGTCAATGTACCAACTTATTTCTAATGACCTTGAGACCAACTAACACAGTGAGTTCGTACTGGACTTGCTGCCAGCTAAAATGCACATCTTTCTACCTCTTCCATATAACCTGCCACCAGGCCAATTCACGGAAGATCAATTTGCTGAATACCATGGTCCATTCACCACACTGACTAAAAATAGAATAAAATAAAATAAAAAATCAGATAAAACTAGGTAATTTAAACTTACTGATTTTCCCTTTGTCTTCATAGAAGTGTTTTAAAGAAGTTCAGTTTGTCTTTGCCTTCGCTTCCTGTTGCTGACGTCAGAAGCTATAGACAGAGACTGATGGTGAGGACCGCAGAGGTGGGAGTCCCAGAGGAAACAACGGGCAGAGGAGGCGACATGAATATATTTATAAGAACATGTTTGTAAGATGATAGCCTTAAGATGATACAGTCATTGAATATAGTTAATTCATTTAAAAATATATTCAAGAAAATATATGCACAAAGAATATTTTTGCATGTAAACGATTCTGCTTGCCGTATTCTTATGAGTAAAAATACATTAATGAAGAATATATTTGTAGGACACTTCCTACTGAAGACAATCTCATGCATACATTTGTTGGAACCCTCAGTGTCTCCCGCTGGGCCCCTAGGTCTTGCTAACTCCTTTGTTTTTTTTTAACCTAAATAGTTCCCGTGCCTTCCTCTTTCCTCCTGCATGTGGCTTGTAGGTTTCCTATCAGTTTTCCCCTATACGCAATAGTCATATACACACTAGTTTGCCCCTGTCTTTCTTCCAGACTGGCTCCAGGGGAGGCTGAGCCTTAAGCCAAGAAGTAAAATATGGGGACAGGCATTTCCTTACACTCAGACCCTATGTTCCTATTCATTATCATCCTCATTGTCATAATTACTATTATTAATGTTATCTAAATGTGTGTTCATTTTCTTGATGACTGCCGACCACAGTGAGCTAGGGCTGGGCGTACAGCCTGGTAACCTCCTCACACCTTGTCCACATGGCTTGCCTCTGTCCGGGGGAAAAGATTCTCTACTCTAGACCTGTGACCCTGGAAAAATAACAGGGACTCCATCTTTGTTTTCCAGACCCTTATCTTTGAGTGGGAAGAAAAGACTTGAAATCTGACATCATTTGAAAGTGAGAATTTATACTACTGATGTTTTAAAATTGTTCTGGAAGCATCGGGTACTCATACACAGTTTGGAAATAGTTCTCAAATTTGTAGACGGCGCTGGCTCTCAGTTTTATATAAATCCTGGCAACACCACGTCTTGGTGGCTTGAATCTGTTACTGCATGATCCTACCACCCTTGAGCATTTTCCTGTTTATTAAATCACATCGTGCTTTCGTTGGAGTTCTCTGTGGCAAACTCCGGGACTTAATTAGATTTTTATCTAGTCATAGAGGGAAAAAAAAAAAGCACATCATGTTTCCAGACAGCGTTTTCACCTGAGCTTGAAGGCATTTCGCTTCCCGGTCTGGAATCTGAGCGCGTCTTCAACCTGCTTCCATCCTGAATTTTCTTGCTCACGGCGTGCGTCAAAATTAGCCTTTCAATGCTGATTTAATCTCTGTCATAATTACATGGCTCTTTACCCTTGAGACTTAAATTCTTGATTTGGGCTAAAAAACGACAAAGCTGCTGGAAATAAAAATACATCTAGTTAATATTTTTGTAAGAATCCCATGATAGTAGGAGGCATTATGCCCGGATTCGGTTAGACGGAGGTGGTTGCTCATTTGGGCGGGCGGCTGACGCAGGCCCTGCCATGCTCCAGCTGGCGGGTCTGGTCTGCAACAGATGGGCCAGGCTCTTAAGAGAGAATGGGAAACATCCTACAAACTGGGCTTCAAGCCTCTGCTCCTCTAGCATTCAGGTTCCCGGCTGTAATATGTGGGTCGTGCCAGCTACTGTTCACTGAGGGCTAAGTCTATGCCAGGTGCAAGTCATTTGATCTTATGAGATAGGGATGCAAATTACTGAGTCCATTCTAGAGACAGGAAAACTGAGGCCACCTAGAGGATTAAGTAATGGCTCATAGCCATATTCCTGATGTGCGGCAGAGCCTGGAGATGAAACCGGCGATCGGGCTCGTCATCCCCACTCTTAACCCCAAGCTGTAGAGCATGAGAGTGGCGGCCCTCTCTGTCTCATGAAGGAATTAAATGGGTGACTCTGTGTGTGCCGCATGAACTGCTTTGCAAGGTCAGAAGCTCCTTGGTATTCTTAGCAGCACCCGCCGCCCTGATGTCCTGCCCTCGTGTGGAGCAGTGGGGTGAGGAGGCTGGTGGACCCAGGGTCCAGGGTCCTCAGGAAATCATTCAATCTCTCTGATTCTTAGCTTTCAAGTCTTGAAAATGAGCACAACAATCTTACCTACTCCTCAAGGCTACTGTGTCACAGAAATAAAACGACACCTGTTGGGAGCCCCCAGAACCACTGCAAGGGGCTGACAGGACTGCTAACTTTGAGCGCTAACCACACGCGAGGGCCTGCCTGGAGCCCGTTATGGTCGTCTCCTCTAGGCTCACGGGAACCCTAGGAGGTGAGGGTGGTTACGAGATTGACTTTACAGAAGAGGAAACAGGCTCAGGGAGACTGGGTGACTCACCCAGCACTGTGGCCAGAAAGGGTTAGAAGGACTGAGCCCGTGTCCCTACCACATGCTCCCACCACAGTCCCTCCCCCCTCCACAGGAAGTGGTTAGGAAAGCGCTCTACTCCCTCTTCCATGAAGCCTTCCGAATGACCCCCTCTGGGCACCCTCTCCCTCACCCCAATGCCTCCTCCCTCCTGTGTGTGTGTGTGTGTTTCCACCACGAAAAGCTCATTCCCAAGCGTAGTGCATCTCTTTAGCAATCCTTTTCCCAGGACTGCCTCATGTCTCCCATGAAACTCTAACCTTCAGAGCAGTTGTGTTTTTTGGGGGGGGGGGGGGGGGGGGGGCTGCAGTGAGAGTATTTTCCCATTTCCCCTGTTCCTGTTTCTGGGTTCTGGCCCAAAACTCTGCCCAGACTGGGATGTTTGGAATTTCCAACCTTGAACCACTGAGCTTAGGGATGGCTGCTCTGGACACAGACGTGGCTGGAATAATGAAGCAGGGCAGGCTAATGCCGCAGGGGATGTGAGCTCTGCTCTTGGAATTAAATCAGAGGCTGTGCTGCATGAATGCCGTGGTCTCCAGACTCCTGGGATGGTGGGGAGGGAGCTGGGCTGGGGAGGGCACGGACACCTGTCAGCACCAGTCCTCTTACTGCTCATCATGGGGACTGTCCCATTTGTTCTCCTTACATCTTAGAGAAACCAAAGCCCACCTCCTCTCCTCTAAGTTGATCTCTTCTTTGTGTGTCTGCTTCGGCTCCGAGGACCATTTCAGTGAAAAGAAGGAAGGTGAACAGACATTGTACAAATCAATCCTTTCTCTTGTAGAATCAGTGCTTTGCTTTCAAGGGATGTTAGGAAAAAGGCAAAGGGTGAATTTGCAGATACAGTGCTGTCTCCCTCTCTCTTCAGGAAAAGCTTGTTTTTCCTCGATGCGTCCTGATGGACTGGAACCAACAGTGTGTCTGAGGGGTGTGCTCCTGCTCATGGCGGCTTCAGCTGAATCTGGAAGTTGTCATATTGGCTTCATCTGGGTTTAATTGGACCAGAACTTACAGAATACTGTGGGGAACGGAGAAAGATAAATCACCGTCCCTGGCTGGTCTCACAGGGACCATCAGGCAAACAAGCCAAACTGTGAGAAGGAGGAAGCCGTACGGGCCCAGAGAGTGGGTGCCCGGGACACAGAGGGTGGGCTGCAGGCGTTGGAAGGGCTGGGAACTGGGACAGAGGTCAGTGTGGACTCAAATGGAGAGAAATCATCCAATTATCTCTTGGTTTTATCAAATAAGCTGGATTTTCCAAGATAATCATGATTGAAGATGTTCTTACCCATGGGGGCTGGGCACAGCCTTGTCGTCAAAGGTGTTGAGCAGAGAAGGAACCAAGTCGACCTCTGCATCCAGCCCTTTTCTCTACTTTTCCTACTGCATGGGCACAACCAGTCTGGATTTCTATTTTGAATGAATAGAAGAGACTTGTCCTAAAGATGCGGGAAACCATATGGAAGCTGTGACTCTCCCGGTGGTCGCTGGCATCAAGAAAGCATCCGGCACCCCAAGGAGAAAGCACAGGGTAGGGCTTCCCGAGACCTGGAGGCAGAACTTGGTCGCACCACTGAATAGCTGGGTAACCTTGACCTATCATTCACCCTGGTCTCCTCACCTGGAAAAAAATCCTTTTGCCCTTGAGCTGTCTCTCCCTGGGCTCCTTGGGGACAGACCTGGGGCAGTGGCCGAGCACCATTAGGTCAAGCCAGTGACCCAGCAGCAACACATTCTCAGCAATTGAAACCCCCTCTTCCCTAAACCGGAAGGATCGAGGCTGGTTTGGACATGTGGAAGTTCAACCTGAAATGACCGGGACCCCAGGGACAGCCTCTGCTCTTACCTTGTGCCCAGCTGCAGGCCAGACTGTTTGGATCCAGTCCTTACTTCCCCCGCTGTCAAATGCTAAATGCACTGGTAAAAGGTTTAGGGTTTCCCATGGTTTCTGAGACGTTACTTCTTAAAACAGGAAAGCTGCGTCCAACTTCCCTCAAGATATTTGTGGGGTGTTTTTCCCCCATGACTCTGTTGCCCATCTCCCATACCTCCATCCTATTCCCTAGGCAGGGCAACTTTAATTTCTTTCTTCCCCCACTTAGCAAACAAAGGATTCTTTCTGGGACCCCCTCTCCTTAGAATGCAGGCAGATTATAAATAAAAAATCCTTTCCCCATCATGCAGAAATTAGGGAAGTGGGGAAATCAGAGAGAAGGTAGAGCCAGATGTGAGAAACAACACAGACAAGTGTGCCTCTTGCACACAAATATGGACCTCACAGCCATGTGCGCAAGACAGCCCAGAAGGGAGCCCTGGGCGTCTCAGAACAAGGAAGTACAATCAGGACCACGGACCGCAAAGCACTGCCTGCCCACCCGCTTGGGAGCAGTGCCGTGTGACAGATGGTTAGCTGTCCCAGGAATCGCTCCTTTGACAAGGAACAGAACTTTAGCTGGGTATGTGTGACATCCCAGCCTCCCTGTGGCAAGGAATGGCCATGTGGGCTGTGGGCAGAAGAGGTATGTTACTCGTGGGTCTTGCCAGGGAAAGGGCTGGGAATGTGTTTCCCGGGATTTCTGATGCCTTCCTTCTGGCCGGGGAGCCAGAAGAACTGGGCCCAGAGACGGGGACCACATGTTAGATGGCAGAGCCTCTGGAAGGGAAAAAAATCTTGTGTTGTTGAAGTCGCTGTCTATTCAAGGCCTCTTAGAAAATCAGCACAGCCTGCATTCCCATGAGGTAGCTAGGCAGAGATGCTGTCCATCCAATTCATCTCTTCTACACCGATTTGAAGAGTCCCCTTAGACGCAGGCTACATTGTCTCCTCGGGAAGACAAAGCAGCAGGTGCAAGCCATGAAGTAGAAAACACACTGGGAAAGGGATAGACTTTAAAAGCTAGTGTGGCATGAAAAAAATGAGTCCCCAGATCAAGATTTATGGCACAATAACATTTATGTAAATTAAGCCTCCCTTCAAGCCCTTAGCACTTATTTCAAGGATTTACATGTATATTCAAGGATATATATGTGAAATCATTAGAATAAATGCCTATTAAGGGAGACAAGGGGAAAAATAAAACATTAACAGGGAAGGGGCCTTGCTCAGACAGATGATGATAATTGGTGGGATCTGAGGAGTATGGCTAAGTCCCCACCTGACGTTCACACACACACACACACACACACACACACACACACACACACACGTGCACTTTTTTTTTTTTTTTTAATAAAGATTCTTGCCCAAGAAATATCTCAGGTTGCTCTCTAGCTATGTTTAATTTTCTGGGTTTAATGTAAGGGGGTAAAAAACCTCTTCCTTCTTTAATACATTTTTGAAATTTGTGATACAAAAGCAGACTAGCTGGGGAACAGTAGACAATTACAACTTTTTAAATCTTGCAAGCACATGCATCGTTGGTAAACAGGGGAGCCTTCACCTGTCCAGAAAATGCCTGCAGAGTGAGAGTGAGGACCTGGGTTGGCTGGATCTGCTGAATCATAGTTATCAAACCAAATGCAACTTACTTAAACCCTGAAGCCTGCCAACACTGACCCAGGCTGATTTTCCTCACCATGCTTGGGGCTCGAGGGCTGTGTTGAGAGGCGTGCGCAGGGACTCAACTCTTTCCTGCAGGGATTCTTCCTCAGTGAAGTGTGAATCCAAGGGTCCAAGGTTGTTTCCTAGATGTGTAGGAAGGCCAGACTTGTGGTGAGCAAAGCCATAGTGAGGCTGTGAGGGGTGTCCAAGCACATTGGACGGAAGGTGGACCACCTTCTATTAAGGTAGAACTGGAGACAAATGCCAGGCAGGTGTCTGGACAGATGATGTCATCAAGGCATGTAGATAGTTGACTATCTCAGGGCCACAGTCTTGGGCTCCTGGACTATGAGAGCTTCTGGAGACTTTCAGATTATCTAGGTCTTCTCCCCAACCTGCTTTACAGAAGAGGATGTGGAGATCCTGAGTTGGATAGGGCTTGCCCTGGGTGTCTCAGGCAGTTAATATAAGTGTGGGAGTTTGTACCCAGGTGTCCTGATTCATAGGCTGGAGTCATGAGTGTTCCCCTTGCACCTCTTCAAGCAGTTAGCTCCTTGTCCCAGCTCACTCCTCCAAGAGCCTGGATGGCAATGGGCCCGGCCTGTCCTATGGACTCTCCCTGAACCGAGGCTTCAGTAGCTTAGATTTTGCCTTGGGCATTTCGTTCGCTGTTAGTTTGGAGGATGCGGGGTTGTTCCTCACATCCATGAAGAATGTTGCATTCATTACCATAATTATCTGACCATTAAGAGAACTCATGTCATATACAACGAGCTCTTAAAATTCATTAAGTGAAAGAGAGTTCCCTGCAGCGCTGGTGGTCAATGTGAATTGGGTCATATCTTGTGACTTACAGATTCCCTTCTGCTGAATGGCCCCAGGAGAATTCTCCCCAAGGAGGAATATGGGAACATGTTTATTTGATTTGATTTTTGTTTCTCTGAATTCAAATCTTGAGTTTTTACAAAATAAATAACGAATGCAGGGCTGTATAAGAATATCTGGGGCAGCCAGAAAACGTCATCACTGATCATATGCTTTACCTTCAGTCCAAATATTGATATATGGAATATTCTTTTCCAGCTTTATGGAGATATCATTGACATATAACAGTGTGTAAATTTAAGGTGGACAATGGGTTGATTTGATACTCTTACGTATTGCAAAATGATTACCACTGTAGCATTAGCTAACCCCCTCATCATATCACATAATTACTATTCCTTTTTTGGGATGAATATTTTAGATCTACTCTCTTGCTAACTTTTAAATATATTCTACTTTAATATGATATAGTTTAATGTTACTTTGGTTTTATTAACAATAATGACCATACTGTACATAAGCTCCCCAGAATTTGTCTTATAACTGGAAGTTTGTACTCTTTGACCAACACCTGGAACATCTTTATTGTAGTAAGTTTTGTAGGAAACAAAAATTTGCACACAACCTATATGTCCATCAGTACTTCTTTTCTATGGGTTCAAACATATGTATGTAAATGTGCAGGGGAGGGGCCTGTGTCTCCTTTGAGGGAGGGACTGGGATTGAGGTCAAGGGGACTGTAGGCTTACCTGTTTCATTTTTATTAAACAGGAGAATGTACTTATGTGCTACTTATGTCATTAAAAACAACTTGAAAAAGGTAAACTATAGAGAAAGCACAGAACTGGTATAATACACTTATCTTCCAATATCTATCATGTAAGGAGAGAGGGAGGGCTGAAATCCACTGCTGGGCTCCCTGGCACTGGCTTTGTGGCCCCTTGACTGTAATCCCAATCACGCTGGGGAAGTAGGGAGGCAGGATTATATAGATTGGCCACTTAATGGCAGATAATAGGACTCACACTTTGGTGTACATCAGATAATAAGCAGTGCCTGTGGAAAATTCATTTTCCTAAGCATCACCATCAGTTATTCTGACTTCATGGGTCTGTCTTGTGATTTAACAATCTGCATTTTAAATAAGCACCAGAGTTGATTCTGATGAAGGTGGTCTTCAGGCCACACTGGGAGAAGAAAAATGCCTTCTTGCTCTTTACTTTTTGCAGGGACACTGCTCACGATCTCCTCCCGTGAAATCCAGGACTGCTCCCTGGTGACAAAGATAAGACACAGGGAAGACACACCATCCCAGACATTCCAACTCTCAAGTTATCAACTCTGAATGTCATGTATGAGTGCACACACATGCATAATGCCCTTGAAAAACACCATGAGGACCATTCCAGTTCTGCATTTTGTCTAAAAAAAAATTGGAAAGGGCCTCTCACCTTAGATGGTGACACTAGAATGAATTTAGATGTGTCTATGTAATAATTCAGAGATGGACATAATGAGATGTGGTTTGGGTTCATCACTGAGTTTTGTCAGGAGACACATTTTAATGGAAACCCAAATGAGAGGCTTCTGCAAGGTCAAGGTTCCCATCTAAAGGTAACACCAAAGAACCCTTCACTGCTAAATGGCACAATGCAGATGCAAGATGATATTTTTGCCATCCATAAAAGCCATTTCTAGTGGATAATGAAGCAGAGTTGGAATCAAAATGGGAAAGCAAATTGCCTTGTCTCTGCCTTTCAAAGAGAACATAATAAAAATGGCTTTCAAGTGTTTTGTCTCTGTGTTTTATTTCTCTGTTTTTGTATTTGTAAATATTTTCTACTCCTCATAGATGAAACTGAGATATCCCATCCATGCTGCTAATATCTAAAGTATTGATGAAAGTCAAATCAAAAGTGAAAAAATAAAATGTTCTGAGATTTTGAATATGAGAAGTTGGTCAAGCCTTGTGTTAGAGGTTCTTTGTACAGAGTATCACCAGAGAAGGTGACCTGCTTGGGTTGTGGATCTTTAGGAATGCAATGAAGTTCAGGGATGGTTGCAGTGAGGCCATCTGTGATGAGAAATCCCAGATATGCCATGGACAGGCAGGGGCTAGAACTGCTCTAGAATGTTCTAGGGCCCCAGAAACTCAGCCAGACTGGATCACCCCAGCCTTGCATAATTGCACCAAATACAGGCTGTGTTGTCAGCATCCCTTCACTTGGGATATTGTTAAAGACTACATTTCGAAATGAAGCAATCAGCAAAGAGGAAGAAGGAAGCAATTTTACTCAATTATTCCACCCAAGGCCCTGACAAGGGAGCAGGGATGGCTGGCAGTCCTCCTCTGGGAAGAAATGACGCGAAGCAATGGCTAGGGAAAGAAGGGGAAGGAGTCCTGACACAAAGCTTCAGCCTGCAGAACATTTTGATGATTAGAAAGACATAATGAGCACTCATTTCTTGTTCATTTCCTGCCACCTGAGTGCTTAACTCATGCACATTCATGAGGGTCCGAAGTTGTGCATGGCTCACATAAACATAGGAGGGGGAACATATTTAAGTAACATGGGCAATGTTGAGATGGCTGAGTTAAAAATGCTATGAACACTTTAAAGACTCTTGTGCTTGAAAATAAATATGATCTACAAGGATAAACACAATTCAAATTTACAAAAGTAATTAGCAAATTTCCCGGTGATCATTAATGTCTTTCTTTCACAGCAAGTGGTGGTAGTGGCATTGACCACGGTCACACATCTCAGTGATTTTTGTAGATGTCTTACTACACTACAGGTTTTTAGACAATAATGTCCTTCTCCTCCCCCTCCCCTTCTTCTTGTTTTGATTCTTCTTACAATATCTTGCCCTGGACTTTGCGTACCTGGTAAACAGTGACAAAATGAGGAAAAGCATTTAGACTGAGAAAGGAAAAATTCTTCCCCAAAAGACTGTCTTCTGGAGTAAGGTTCAAGTGGAAGACTTAGAGAATGTCCTCTAGAATGAGCCCCTCTTGACAAGAGAAAGTGACATAAGGCAGGACAAAGAATTATCCAAGAGTAGTCACCATTACTGTGTGCCCACTATGTCCCAGTTTTTCCACTCATGTTGGATCTTCTCCACATCCTCCAGGAATGGGCATCATTGCGGATTTCTTATATTTTTCAGAGTCGGGGTTCTTCCAGGATAAAAAAGTTTGCCCAGCAGCTCACATTTAGTAGAGGTACAGCTGTTTCACAAGCCCAAGAGCCCTGTGCTATTCCTTCTTTGGGCTCTGGGACCAGTTCTCTCCTCCATTTGGCAAACTTGGGCTTACCTTATCTTAGGGATTTTTTTTTTTTCCTCTTAAATATCATCTTCATCTGTTTGCCCTGTTGCTATTTCAGGAATTGATGAGACATGGGAAATGAAATGTTTTCCAAATGCAGTGCTGGGGTCAAGATGTCTGAAGAGAGCTGGCCATCAAGGCTCGTAGCGTTTCTAAGGAGAGTACTTTGTGTACTTTGAACATGCTGTATTGGTGTAAGGCAGTGGTTCTCAACCAGGGATGATCTTGTCCCTACCCCCAGTGGATATTGGCAATGACTGGAGACATTTTTGGTTGTCATAACTGGGTATGTGTGCCTACCTTCCAGCGGGTAGAGGCCAGGAATGCAGCTAAACATCCTACAAGGCCCAGGACAGCCCCCCATGACACAGAATTTTCCAGCCCAAAATATCAATAATGCTGAAGTTGAGCAACCCCAGGATAATGTGGTGCTGTGTTCCTTATATCTTTGGAAACTAGTTTTATTTGGCATTTTATTTTTCATAAAGAGGAACACAATGTCATATATTAGTGTAGGTTAAATTAATATATTATAAAATATTCAAAAGTCAACCTTAATTTTCCCATGTTTCTCTTGACATTTTCATTCAAAATGAGGGAGAAGCAGGGTAGGAAGTTAAGAGAGCGTGGGATCTCCTCCTAGCTTTTGGTCTTCATAGTGGCACTGCTATTAAACACTGACAACAGGGGATAGTGAATATTTGTCATGACTCAGGGTTGCTCATCATGTGCTTTTATTTGGAGAAATTCCTCATTATATTCCCAAACTGGAGGTCAGACTCCAAATTCCCAGAATACTTTGCAAATAAAACTCAGGTTTGGCATCCTGGCTCTGCCATTCTGATGCACCTGAATGAGACTTGCATTCAAAAGTGAACGACCCAGGGCACCTGGGTGGCTCAGTGGGTTAAGCCTCTGCCTTCGGCTCAGGTCATGATCCCAGGATCCTGGGATCGAGCCCCACATCGGGCTCTCTGCTCAGCGGGGAGCCTGCTTCCTCCTCTCTCTGCCTGCCTCTCTGCCTACTTGTGATCTCTGTCTGTCAAATAAATAAAATAAGTAAAATCTTAAAAAAAAAAAATTGAATGACCCGAGGGAAGGGGGCCTCATTTTGTTGGACAAGGTACAGCAGAGGTGCCTATATTTTAGGGACAGTGATGTCTGCAAGATTGCATTCCTAACACGGAAGTGGCCTTGGTGGAGGTAACAGAAACAGTGATAGGTGTTAGGTCCGTTATTAAACAAAACAAGACTGAGACAAAGTGAAAGTTATGCAAAGCTCTCTTCTATGCTAAGCATTAGAAGTCAGACTGACCGGCCAGGGCCATCTCCAAAGAGAGCAACACCCCCAGTTTAGGCTTAAGAATTGACTGACTGGCTGGTCAGGGTCGCCTCCGAAGAGGGTGACCCTTTCCCGTCTCACAGACTACCTTTTATAGAGCAAAAGCCTGGCCACACATAGGTGGCCAATGAGATCGTAACACACGGAGAAAGTTGCATAGTCATGTTAGGTCACATGCAGGTGGCCAGTTGAATTACAATTTACCCTAGAGTAGCTGTTTGAACTAACCTATTACTCTGGTCAGAATGGGCGCTCAAGTTTGACGCCCAAAAGGTGGAGTTTACATTCTTTGGTGGTTAGGGAGACAGTATGTGTACTTTTACTGATTGGATGTCTCCATCTGGCCTGACTCGTCCTTGTATTCTGGGCTCTGTTATCAGGAACTGGCCGACCTGGCCTTGTATTCTGGACTCTGTTATTAGGAACTAGCTGACCATATTTTATTGGTTTCCCAGACTTGCTCCTGAGTAACTTTCTCTGGGGGGAGGGGGCAGGATCAGTTTAAGTTTTACTGCACAAACAACAAAATGGCTTTTAACCAAGATAGAGTCGCTCTGGCTAAATAGGTCCTTACACTAGGTGGGACTTTCTTCACCAGTGATGGTTTTAAAAGCTTAGTCTTGAGGCTGGTTGCCAGTTCTTCCAACAATTATGTGGACTAGTTGCCATTTTCTTCTATTTATACCAGCCAGAGTGCGTTCTAGTGTTAGCAAGAAGGAACTCAGGCTGATGCACCAAGTCTGTCAGCAGCAATGTTATTTGAAACCTAGAGTCCTTTCCAAAGACTCTTCTTTCAGTGATGTTGTGAGTTTTCAGTTTAAAAGAGAAAGCAGAGGGTTCTCCTGTCTTGATAGCCTCCAGATGTGGGGCTGTAGGACTTTGGTAGCAGACAGAAGAGGCGGCTGCTGGAGATGTAGGTAACTCCTTCCTGAGGGAACCCTGCTTGGGAAACCAGACAGCATCACCCTCCAGGCCTAGAAGAGGTGAAAGAAAACTGGAGGAACTGAGACATCACCTCCTCCCCCAGCCAAGGTGGGGAGCTCTTTATCTGCTGTGGCACAAGCTTTGCTTAGAGAAGCCTTTTGTACTAGATTTCAATGTTATTTTATTTATTTGATGGGGGGGGCACAAGCAGGGGAAGTAGGAGTGGGAGAAGCAGGCACCCTGCTCAGCCTGATGCAGGACTCGATCCCAGGATCCTGGGATCATGACCTGAGCTGAAGACAAATGCTTAACGGCAGAGCCACCCAGATAAAATTTCAATTTTATATGCTGATCACATTTTCAGTGCGTGTTGTCGGGAAAGTTTTATGTTTGTCTGAAGAGGTCCTTTGCATTTATTTCTTTAAGTGTTTGGACAATAAAGAAACTTGTCCAGAGGTGGGTGGCAGGGACAGATGCCAGGGTGCCCCTCAATGTAGAATACACCAGTGCTTCTCTCTATTCTTAATTCCCTGACTGCTAACTCAAGATCTTATTTTTATTTATTTATTTTTTCAAGATTTTATTTATTTATCTGAGAGAGAAAGAGAGAGTGCGAGTGAGAGAGAGAGTGCACCAGGCACCAGGGATTAGCAGACTCCCTGCTGAGCAGGGAAGCATGCAGAGGAGCTCCATCCCTGACGGTGACCAGAGCCAAAGGCAGATGCTTAACCGACTGAGCCACCCAGGAGCCCCTCAAGGTCTTATTTTTAGTTGAGTGCATAATTCATGCACAAACCGTTACTTAAAAAAATATAAAGAAACAGATTTACGAGATATATAAGTCTGGAAAGAACTGGGAAATCAGGGCTCAGGGATAGCTAATTTACAAGACTGTTAGTTCTTTGAGGGAAGGAATATGTCTTACTCATTTTTTTTTTAATTTTTAAAAAAGATTTTATTTATTTAT
Organism: Enhydra lutris kenyoni; assembly: GCF_002288905.1. Taxonomy (NCBI): domain Eukaryota; kingdom Metazoa; phylum Chordata; class Mammalia; order Carnivora; family Mustelidae; genus Enhydra; species Enhydra lutris. The sequence continues at coordinate 68,699,363 of NW_019154096.1, read as the reverse complement.
TTGACAGACATCACAAATAGGAGAAGCAGGGGGGTGGGGTGGGGAGGGGAGGGTGGTGGGAAGCAGGCTCGTCACTGAGCAGAGAGCCCGATGTGGGGCTCCATCCCAGGACCCTGGGATCATGACCTGAGCTGAAGGCAGAGGCTTTAACCCACTGAGCCACCCAGGCACCCCATGTCTTACTCATCTTTTTCTCACTCAGGGCACCTTGTCTACCCCTTCTCCCATAGTGGGTGTATAATAAATATTTGTTGAATTAGCAGGTTTCATTGTTCCCTTTTCTCTGGTGGCAGGGAAGATTTTCGTACTCTACCTCAACTTTGTAGGTTACTCTGGGGACTCATCCACTCCTTTCCCAGGGAGCCCACCTTCAAATAGGAAAGAAGCAAGTTGTGTGTCCCACAGGCCCCTGCGGAGGGCACAAGGCTATTTGGGGCTCACTTTTGATTTTGAACAGGCTGAGAAAAAAAGCCCAGCCAAGGACGGTTTCTAGGCAGCAAAACAGCTTTTTTTTTTTTTTTTAAATTTTTAAAGATTTTATTTATTTGACAGAGAGAGAGATCACAAGTAGGCAGAGAGGCAGGCAGAGAGAGAAGAGAGTCCAACGTGGGGCTCAATCCCAGGACTTTGAGATCATGACCCGAGCCAAAGGCAGAGGCTCAACCCACTGAACCACCCAGGTGCCCCAGCAAAACAGCTTTTAAGCCTCCACTCTTTTTAGGCAGAGCTGTGTTGGAGAATTTAAAAACGACTGGGGTGTGCAGGGCAAAGCTGGAAGTGATAATTGATATGTCTGGAGTCTGTGATGAAAAGCACTTTCTCAAGGTGATCTAAGGGAAACATTTTTTTTTTTTCCACTTTAGTATGTGACTTCAGGTCCCTTCTTACCTGCCGGCTCAGGTTGTTGTCTTCTGCAGGCTGCCAGCCCCGCTGTACTGAGTGGGCGTCTAGACCTTCTGCACAGATCAGCCTGAGAAGCCTGGGCAGCGGAGGGGAACCTGGCTCTTGGAATCCACGCAGGACAGGCTTAAAAGAGAAAACTCTTTTTTGGCGGGGGCATCTATTTTGTTATTGCCTGGACCTAGACAAGTCTCAAAAAATTGCTGTCTCCCAACTAGTAATTTAAATATATGTGTATATATATGTTTCTCGTACGGTTGGGCTAAGTGCAATATATCAACATGAACTTAGCTGGCATAAAATTTTCAGATCCCTTAATCCAGTTTCCCTGTGGTCCTTATCTCTGTTGTCTCTGTCTTCTGTTTTCTATATCCTGTTGTCTCCTGCCATCATAAAACATAATACCATCTTCTGAAGTTCATACAGCCCATGAGTTTTATCTTAAGCAAGGGACACTTAGGGTGAGCTGGGACGCCTGGGTGGCTCAGTCAGTTAAGTGTCTGCCTTTGGCTCAGGTCATAATCCTGGGGTCCTTGGATCAAGCCCTGCATCAGGCTCCCTGCTCAGTGGGGAGCCTTCTTCTCCTTCTCCCTCTGCTGCACCCCCTGCTTGTACTCTCTCTCAAATAAATAAACAAGATCTTAAAAAAAAAAAAAAAAGATCTGTTTAACTTAAACACAATAATGCTAGGGCTGCAGTCAGATTCGTTAGAGTTTCCTTTGATAAACCATAACAGAGGAGGATTCCTATATTTATTTAATCCCATTTGAACCTACTTGTATTTTTAGTGTGTGCAGGTGCTTCTCTCATTCATTAGGAGGCAGTAAAGTGTGAAGTACTTTGGCTCCAGAATCAGGTGAATCTAAGTGGAAGTTCCAGCCTCACTGCTTAGAGTTGTGCCATTATCCAACTGGCCTTGAAGAGCCAGTTTCCTCGTCCCTAAAATGGATATAATAAGAATTTTGAGGCGATCAAGTAAGATAAATATGTAATGTACTTAGTCTAGTGCCTGATAAGTAAAAAGCCCTCAACAAAGAGTGGCTATTTTTATCCATTCAATCATAAGAAACATGTACTGGGTATCTGCTGGGTTCAGGCATATTGTGGGTATCCAGAAAGAATTTATAGTTGTGGTTGGTAGATGCAGGGGTTAAAACACTTTCAAATGTAGAAAGTAATAAAGGACAGAACGATCATGAAAGAGAAAAGACTTTGAGGAAAAGATAATCTTTGAATTGGGTCTTCTGGGAGGTGAAGAATGTGGAGTTGAGTGGGGACCAAGCAACCGGCATTCTGGAGAAAGGGAACGACTGCTGAGAGTGTTATCAGACAGGAATGATGAGAACATGTTAGCATCCAGCTTGGCTTAAATATATATATGAGAGAGAGAGAGAGAGAGAGAAAGATGGATAGAGGTGGGAGGCCAGCCCAAACATAAAAAATGAGAGAGGATGAGATAGAATAGGGGTCCATGTTGGTTGGAAACGCCAGGCTGAAGGGCCTGGCCTTCCTCTGATGGGCCATTGAAAGCTTTTGAGGAAGAGGAAGTAATAAAATCCAGTGATTTGCTCTCTACTATATGGAGTACTATTTTTCTTCCATTTGTCCTAGAAAATTGTTTACTTATAATCTCTCAGGTTTCTAGAGCACTATTAGTTCAGACAGGAAAGTCTAAACATTGGTATGGTTTAATCATGATGTCCTGGCGGAGTGAGAGGGACTAGCCTTCATTCCAGTGAAGACCGGAGAGAATAAAGATTTAAAGTGGACTATTCTAGTCTTAGATGTTTACTTCCTTTTTACCCTGCAAATACTGACAACAATAAAACTCATACCAGATTTGATCTGGAACTTGGCAAATGACCGACTTTCTTGTCTGGAAGGTGTCCCAGTGATTAACTTCCAAATACTGACATTTGCATGCAATAGGTATGCCTACAAAAAGAAGGTTGTCTTTTTATTATTTTTAGTATTATGTATCAGTGATATCGACCAGAGTGATGGCTCTAGTTATGGGGACTAACCACATCCCAAATCCCTTTCTTACCTTCATTACCACGATTTCCTCTGCTTAAGATATTTTGAAGCAAAAGGGTGCCTCTGCTTTTGGGTGCGTATAACTCTGTCTGTGAACATGATGGCAAACATTAGCAGGTAAATCATAAGGCAGACCCAGACTGCATTTCATTCTGATGTTTTTGTCCATATCAGATTGGCTTCAGCTATACTGATTATAACTCAGGGAGTGTGTGGGTTTAGAATAGATACAGTTGTATCACATTGATTGCTTTTCTTCCATTGTTGACTTTTCCTTCTGTATGAGTCAATCACTTGAATTTGCAAGGTGGACTAATTTTGCTTCTTTCCAGCCTAACCCAGGCATCTGCTGCTAGAGGACAAAGGACAAAAGCTTACGGGAGAGGGGGACGAGGAGGGGATGAGGCAGATTCAAAGGAGGGAAGTTACAAAGCCTCCTTCCTTGACCTCCTCCCTACTGTCTTTCAGGTTAATTTGTATTTCAATGAGAACTTACTGCTGCTGGAGATTTTATGTAACTTTTTTTTTTTTTTTGATTTTATGTAACTTTTTAAGCTTCTCAAATGTCGGTTACTTTTGTTATTCTTGTGGAAATCCTGCAATCACTAGTATCATTTTTAATCCTAAAATGAGGTAAGGAGGCCTGCTTGTGTTTATGTAAGGAAGAAGACGGTAGGGTCCCAGTCCTGAAGCTTGCCTACTGTCCTGGAAGAGTCAGGCAGATAAGGGATAGGTCATGGGGGCTGAGAAAGAAAGATCAGGGGCGCCTGGGTGGTTCAGTCAGTTAAGTGTCCGCCTTCAGCTCAGATCATGATCTTGGGGTCCTGGAATGAGCCCCGAACTGGGCTCCCGGCTCAGCGGGGAGTCTGCTTTCCTCTCTGCCCCTCCCTCCTGCTCATGCGCGGGCGCTCTTTCTCTCTCTCTCACTCTCTCTCCAATAAATAAGTAAACTCTTAAAAAATAAAATAAAATAGCTACAGGGTGAGTAGGGGAGTACTGGGGCCAGGCATTGAATTGTGCCTGTGTAGGGTAACTGGAGTGAGAGCGGCATCTTCTGACCTAGGGAGGTGACACAGCGTCATCATTGTCACTAAGTGCTGGGACCCACAGCAGGAACGCGTCACCACCCTCCGACCCCCAGAGACCCCTGCTTATTTTCCTCCACTTCACCCTACTGCTCTCCTAGTCGGCAGCCCCAGCTCAGAAAATAAGCGGAGAGGCAGCTGTTTAAACCAGGCCAGGTCCGTTCTCTGAAAGCGTCGGACGCAGAGAGAGGCGGGAACTCCTTAATGGTCCCCCCACCCCACTCCCCAGCCCCGGGACCCAAGTATGGCGCGGCGGGGTGCCGCGGGAGCTGTCCGCTGTTCTGAACTCTGTTACTTAGCTGGACTCGCGGCTCTCCAGGCACGCCGCAGCCTGGGTGAAGGGCGCAGGGGGTCCCGGGAAAGGCGAGGGCCTGTAGGTCTGCGGCGAGCTCCAGACTCTAAATTTTAAATCCCTGCCAGAACGTCCTGTCTACTCCATCCCAGACTCTTAGCAGGGTCCAGCTCTTAGGGATGGGTCCCTCATCTCTTCCTCACATCCCGTGGTGTAGCTCAGTCCCTCACTCCACTTCTTACCCTGCTCCAGGTCATCCTGAGAGCCTGGCGCTTGAAGCCGCTCCTCCCTCTTCATCCACCGCTCCCTCCGCCGGAGCAGGACTCTGCCAAGGCTCAGCAAGCTCCCGCTTCGAGATTCTCCCTCGTCCCTCTCACCCAGGTTTGTCTGCCCTTCCTCCCTTTTCTGTTTCCATCGTCTTCACACTACCCTTCTACTTAGTTGTCTAAGCACCAGTCGGGTGGTGCGCGCTCCGCCCCCATTTTCCATACAAGGGAGCGCTGGATGGGGAGGCGGGGCGAAGGGGAGGGGCTCCCCAGTCCCTCTCAAAAACTGCGAGCCCACCAGCCCACTGGGAACTCCCGAATCTGTTGAGCTCCGGCGGAGAAGCGAGAAGCCTGCACCGCCGTCGTGGGCTGAGGACCGCCAGGGGGACAGCCGGGATTCGACCCCTCCGTCCCCGGAGCGTTTTTCCGCAAGCCAAGCCCCACTCACCAGGTAGGATCATGCTCCTGGGTCTGACCTGCGTAGGCTGCAAAGGCTCTACATTGAATAGGAGGCGTTTAAATAACCTGTGCATACGTAATCTCGCATAGATTTATTTTTACATAGGGGGGATGACAGTACTTCTGATTGTTGTAATTTATTTTGGCCAGTTATTTTAAAGGGAGTATTTGGGTACTTGAGGTTGGGGAGGGAGGCACAATTGGTGTAGTAGGGAATGGATGGACAATGGGAAGTGACGGGCTTTGATTCTCTTTGGACAGGTGGCCATGGCCTCACTGCCGACTCAGGAACCCCCGGTCCCTGACTTATTTTCTGGGTTGCCACCGGCGGCCTCAACTCCTGCCAATCAGAGCATAGAGGCCTCGGCGGTCAATGGGTCTGCGGCTGACCCAGGCGCTCAGGCCATCACACCCTTCCAAAGCCTGCAGCTGGTGCATCAGCTGAAGGGGCTGATCGTGCTGCTCTACAGCATCGTGGTGGTTGTAGGGCTGGTGGGCAACTGCCTGCTGGTGCTGGTGATTGCGCGGGTGCGTCGGCTGCACAACGTGACCAACTTCCTCATCGGCAACCTGGCCTTGTCCGACGTGCTCATGTGCACCGCCTGCGTGCCGCTCACGCTGGCGTACGCTTTCGAGCCCCGCGGCTGGGTGTTCGGCGGCGGCCTGTGCCACCTGGTCTTCTTCCTGCAGCCTGTCACCGTCTACGTGTCGGTGTTCACGCTCACCACCATCGCGGTGGACCGCTACGTCGTGCTGGCACACCCGCTGCGGCGGCGCGTCTCACTGCGCCTCAGCGCCTGCGCAGTGCTGGCCATCTGGGCGCTGTCCGCGGTGCTGGCGCTGCCGGCCGCCGTGCACACGTACCACGTCGAGCTCAAGCTGCACGGGGTGCGCCTCTGCGAGGAATTCTGGGGGTCTCAGGAGCTCCAGCGCCAGCTCTATGCTTGGGGGCTGCTGCTCGTCACCTACCTGCTCCCCCTGCTGGTCATCCTCCTGTCTTACGTCCGGGTGTCGGTGAAGCTACGGAACCGCGTGGTACCGGGCTGCGTGACCCAGAGCCAGGCCGACTGGGACCGCGCGCGCCGCCGCCGCACCTTCTGTCTGCTGGTGGTGGTCGTGGTGGTGTTCGCCGTCTGCTGGCTGCCGCTGCACGTCTTCAACCTGTTGCGGGACCTCGACCCGCACGCCATCGACCCCTACGCCTTCGGGTTAGTGCAGCTGCTCTGCCACTGGCTCGCCATGAGCTCGGCGTGCTATAACCCCTTCATTTATGCCTGGCTGCACGACAACTTCCGTGAAGAGCTGCGCAAGCTCTTGCTTGCCTGGCCACGCAAGATCGCACCGCACGGCCAGACCATGACAGTCAGCGTGGTCATCTGAGGGCTCCACGTCAGGGCTTGGTTGGGGAGCTTCACGTCCACTCATCTCTGGGGGTGCCCAGCTGAGGCCGGACTGGAGCACTTAACGCCCAACGCCAGGGCGAATCCAATACGTGGCAAAACTTCCAGCTTAGCCCTCCTGTCCAGTTGTATTGCCTTGTCCTTGTGTCTATGTAAAATGTGAACTGGGCTTTGGTGGGAGTCTTGTGCTTTTCCTGGAAGAGGCCAGGGAGAGGGGAGAGGATTTATTATTTCCTCTTTATGCCCTTGAATGCCAAACAAAGCTCTTTCTCTTGGTTCACAACAGTAAATCAGAACCCTGGCTGTCTTCCTTACTTTCCCTTCTACATGCTCAATGGTGAGATGAAGGAACAATGGGGGTGGGATTTAAAATGACTGCGTTGGGGTTGGTGAAGCTTTTTGGGTTGCCTTTTAAAAAGACTCAACTGAGCTATCATACCTGATATTTATGAGTCAGTTTGAACCCATTAATTCTTAGGATTCCAGGGAAATATGTATTACAAATCTATATCTGGGATTCCAGCATTTCCTGAATAAGAACTTTCCACACAAAAAGTGTTTTACTTTTAGATTCCCTTGATTTTATGGCACAAAAGTGCTCAGGAGCCACCTCTCAAAAGGTCTTGCTATTGTTTCCCTCCTCCTAATCTCCTAACTTCTATTTGAAAATGATAAGGTGAGTTAGTCAATGAAGTGGTAGATAAATAGGGACAAGAAAAATGGTACAAATCACTTAAAGGGGCATGTAACTGTGCATGAGACAGACATCTATCTGTGTGTGTGCTTGTATATATATATCCAGTGTTTGCCATACAGCAAGTACATAGATACTTGGTTTTCTGAATACTCAATGTAAACCATGTTCCAAAGCATTCTCTTGCATTCTCTAATTGCTCAGTTGCAAGAGATCAACAGCTGTCATCTGACTGCTCAATATCTGCTCGGTGGTGACATGCTTGGAACACAATCAACCCAGAAAGCAAGGACTGGGAGAAGTTTACTTAAGGCCAGAACTGAAAAATAAACTACTACTCGACTGCCATCAAACACCTCATTCCTTCCAGGGTTAAGGGGACAGGTGAACACTGTTGGGCCATGATAGCAGGCTGATGATCCTCAAGAATTTTGTAAATGAGGACAAGTGCCCTGGGACAAGGGTTTTCACATTGTTGTGGGAGCAGTGAGTGGACAGTGAGGGTGAGAGTCTTGGGAAGTGATGCACATTATCCACCTGTCAGATCAGCCCCCAACGCATAAAGGGCACAAACCAGTGCAGCAACTGCAGATCTGTTACCATCTGTAAGACTCCAGTACCACCCTAGCTCACTATACAGTAGAATTAACCTCTCTCCTTGTCTTACTCTCTGAAATGAGCTCATTCACTCATGAAAGTGTGCCCTGAAATGAAGGGAAAGAGAGGAAAGACTTTGGGATGACAAGGATTAAGTCCTATTACTCCAATGCCATCAACCATGATGGGAGAGTAAGTATTCGTGGTTGGGCTAGTTAGCAGTATGCATCTTCAGTAGTTATATAGCTAGACTGGTTGCAGCATGGAGGAGGGCAGGGAAAGGCTGGCTTGGGAGAAAGGAGAAAGCAGGTTAACTAGGGAGATGCAAGTTACCTTTGGCAATGGCACAAATAAGTAATGTTCAGCTTCATCTGTGGGTGTGGAGAACAAAGCCTGTGCTCTAATAATGTAGCCCACCTGTAGCATTATGTCACTCGCCCATTCTAAATGAGCTTATCCCTCAGGCATCCCAGAGACTGACTCCTGTGCTTCTAGCAGCTCTATTACTTGGGACGCTCAAGGCCAGACAGACATTTCATGTTTCATCAGAGCACTCTTTTGATGGAAATGTGTGGACAATGGAGGGGATGGGGGGAAAGGATGGGGTTAGTTGGGGGAGAGATCTGATTAATTGTAGTTTCTGTTTTGGAAAGTTTAAGTCCCTGGTTCTCATCCCTGGCTGCTCCTAGAATCAGTTGGAGAGTTTTCAAAAAACATTGGTGCCTAGGTCCTATCCCCAGAGAGTCCAACTGATCTGAGATGGGACCTGGGCCTCAGCATTTTTTCAAAGCACTTCAGGTGACTTTAATATGCATCCAAGGCTAAGCCCCATTAGAATTGTCCTCTAGTGAGTCTCAGCAACATCTGAATGAAGCTTTGATTGTACCTGCCAAAGGTACTATGAATTTGGAGTTGAATTCTGACAGGGCGTTGCATGCTACACTCGGGGAATAATACTCTTTTAGTCTTCAGACAGTATTCATCAATCACACAGAGGCAAATCGTGTAATCAGAATATATAAGTATTCATTCAATACTTCCTTATAAATCTCCTATGTGTAAGGCAGTGCATCGGTCCAATCAGTTGTTTTTTCAACTTGAGATTCATTTGCATTATAAAGTTTTACACCATGAATTATTCCAAATCCTGGTTTCCAGGGTGTTAAAAAAAAAAAAATGAAGTGTTCTCTGATTAGCTTGATTTAAATCTACATCAACTGTGAGAAGAAAGTGTCTCACTAATTACTAGAAAAGCTACCAGCTGTTTCTAAGCCTACAACTTAAGTTAAAAATTTAAACATTTGCATGGACTTTATGGAGAGCCTAAAGAGGCTGGAGAATTATGCTGTGTTTATAAACATCTTTATGAATGATCCAGATTGCCACCTGAACATCAGCTAATTAATTCTTACCCTATCTAAAATCTATCTGGGACTAGTTTGACTATAAAACAAACCAACTCTAAAAAAAAATCTCTCAGGAGTGAGTCCTATAGAAATCCACAAGCGCCGAGGTAGAAAATTTCATTTAGTATAACTTATTTTAGTTAATACAAAGCATTCGGTCTTCTTACTGCAAGAAGTCACAAAGGCCATAAAGCTGGGAGTCGATCCAGCTGGGTACTTGGCAGCCGCCCATTCCGAGGCCGACGGGAGGTTCTGTAATCCTCTCTGCAAGCATTGTCACTGGGTCTCACTTTTGGCAGGCCAATCAATAGATTTATCTCAGTAAATCAGCTGGGGAGTGTTTCAATATGTGTTGGCAACAGTTACCTGGAAATAGCAACTCTGAGAGATTCTAAGGGAACAATATTCCAATTGATGCAAGCTTCCTGAATTTTTGTTCTTATAGATTTTTCAGCCTGCTCTTCTATTGGGAGTGCTAAATTCCAGGTTTAATTTCTCAGGTAAGCTGGTTCACCATCTCTGTTCCGTGGCTTCCATTTCTGAACATTTAGTAGTCTTGCAAAATCAAGGGGACCCAGGCAAGAGCGTAGCTGGATCTGAGAGTGAACCCAAGGTCTATCCCCCATGGATGAGAGGTCAGGAGCCTTTTGTTCTACCAAGTAGATCTTCGATGGATTTCCCTCCATGCGTTGATGTCTTTGTTATGTGTGTAAGATACATGTGTGACTGACTCGCTGTATGAAGCTCTTCAGGCTGGGGCTTGCACTGTTTGATACCTTGTGGGTGCTCAAAAAATATTAAATCAGTAGTACCATCTCAAGTTATATACATAGTATAAACTACATAACCTTGAGTTGGCCAGAGTCAAAGCAAAAATAAATCATGTCAAGGAAAACATGCTACTCAATCTGGATTTGTCATATCTAACTAATTCCAGGAATGAACTGTTCATTTGGGGTCTTCTATGAACCCCTGGCTCCAACCTCAGTAATGACAGCATTTCAATACATGGTACCAAGCTCTATGCTTTCCAAAGTTGCATGCACCTCTACTCATCAAAGAAGAGTAGAAAATTTCAGGCTTAATTTCTATACTCATCCTTAATCTGGATCATTATTTAAAGGCTAGCATTTTATTACTCATTTCCATCTATTAGGAAATTTAAAAACATCCAAAACATGGGTCTATAAACCAAATTTGATGATTTAGATTCCAAAATGTTCATGACATTTTGGAGGGTCATGAAGCGGATTTTCTGACACTTCTAAAAGAAGACTTAAAAATGCATTTGTGGACACCTTTCCAGGAATCCACTTACTTTGCAAAGTGAGATAAGCTATATGCAGATGTTGGACATGTAAAATATTCCTTTGAATGGATGAAAGTTGTAATCTTGATACGTTAAAAGACTGCATTCTCCCTCAGTCTTTGGAAGTAGAAAGCCTTATTTTGAAAACTGAGTGTGCACACTTCCAACAGCTTTTGAATCATTCCTCTCTGCTTTCCAAGTCAATTCCTCTTCATTTCCCACTCCTTATTTCTCTCTTGTGGCCCCTCTCTGCTATTTTCTCTTATTATCTATAATATACATCCCATCTGAAGCTCCCTCTTCTCAGGGGAGAGGAAGTGCTGGGATTCAAGCATCTGTCTTCTTGTGGGTTCGTATAAGGTGAATCATGTTGGAGAGATACTCTGGCTAATTCTGTCACAGAGGCAGCCTTCACCAAATCAGTGGAGAACTGCTGCCCATTGCATTTCCTGCCCACTGTGGGGTCTTGGAGTTCACACCATTGATCGTTTCCCAGACAAGCTCCAGGCAGAGAAGGACAACAGGAGTTTGCACAGGATCTCCAGCTGCGCCCTTAATGTGCTAAATCTCCCAGAGAGCTCTCAAGAGGGGCCTAACAACAAAAGGTCAGATGTGTTTCATTTTGTTGTTTGGGGCTGGAACAAGAAAACCAGAGCCAGAAAAAGCAAAGGACAATCTCCTCTTTTAAGTATTCCTTGCCTCTCTCTCTCAGCTCTTAAAAAAAAAAAAAAAAAAAAAAAAAAAAAAAAATCCTCTTCTTGAGTTGTTGATGACTAAACCCCACAGTCCCAGAACTCATCTCCTCCTTCTGGAGTGACACCTAATGATGAATGGAAAGCTACTCCCTTCTCCCCCATCACACACAGTATTGCCAAGTAATGAAAAAAAAAAAAGTCCTTTGAGCTGGAAAAATTAAATAAAAACCCAGGTCTGAGTTAGAAGTCAGGCTCTGGGCTTTTTCTCCAGCCCAGAAAACCACAGTCACCCTTGGGTCTTGATCCTAGAAGGACGGCCCAGTCACCTGAGTCCAGGGCTCAGCGGTTTATGGTAACATGTCCTGGGGTGGTGGAATGGGTGGCCTGGCCAGGTGGGGGGTGGGGACACTGTGTGGAGAAAGTCCTTCCGGGGCGACCGCCCATCGCCTGGCACATACTGGGGAGAGCACTGACCTCATTAGCACAGAAAGGAGCCAAGGGCAAGCTCAGGTGAAACGCTAGAGCACATGAAGGTGACTTCAATGGTCGTAATGGTTTCTTTAAAACAAGCCTCTTTATTCCCCTTTCCTTCCTACCCCAGTCTCCTCCAGCAAAGCTCCTTTCCTTTCTGTGATATAATTGCAGAACTTGGGCTGTTTTCACATAACCATTGCTTTCTGGGAAATGGGGGTCTTCCAAGGCCTCTCCTGAGACTAACAAGTCATCTCCACCTGCAGCTGCGCGGAAGCAAGACCTGGCCAGAACCCAGGTCCTTCTGCCTGACCTAACCGACCTCACCTTGGGGAACTGGCTCCGTCAGGGCACCTAAGGGCCTGTCGTCTGGCATGTCAGGCCTGGGGCAAAGGAGAGGTCCCACTTCCAGCGCTGGAGGAGGATCACCGGCCTAGGGGATAGTCTTGGGGACCTGGGAGTTCTGGTGGGGCCTGCCAGCTGTACCAGCACCGCCATCATGGGCACCAGTGCTTCCCACTGGTGCAAGGGTGGGTTGGCCCCCAGGGACCAGCTGAGTGTCCATGGCCTGGCTGCTGGGGTCATTCTCCCCGCCCGAGGGCAGAGGGTGTCTCCCACCACACGAGTGTGCTTTCAAAGGCTCAGAGGGAGTCACCAGCAAATCCCTCTGCGTCCACATCCGCACGCGGTTCCTGCACCATAGGATTAACTTTGGTCCCCGAATTCCAGCACTGGGGGCACAGCGCCTTCCTGCGCTACCTCATGGTCCTCTTGCAGATGAGCGACGGCGCTGTGTCTGGGTTTGGGTTTATTGTCCTCCCTGCGGATCTCTCCGCCCTCGAGGGGCTGCGCTCAAGGGGCTGCACGCCTCCGTTGCAGACCTCGTTGTGGCCAATAGCACTGGATCTACACTAAGGGTTTGCCATGGTCCACGCTGTGGCGGCCTCCCTGCCGCCTCTGGCAGGGTCGCGGCCCTTCCAGCGCCTGTGTGAGCACAGACCGGCCCGGCCGGCGCGCGCCCCCAGGCGGAGCGAGGGCTCACTGCTACCGCTGTCCCGGCTGCCTGCCTGTCTGCAGGCCCTGCTCCCGGTGCCTGAACGTCCTTCACCCGCTCCTGAGCCTCACCCCCAATGCTCCTTCAGTGTCCCGCCGCTGCTCTGCCCCCGCACCGCCCGCGCCTGCGCCAACCCCACGCCCTCCAGTTCTCGCCCAGCTCCGGGGCTTGCCTTGGGTCTCCAGGCTCTGCCTCTCACTCTTCTGCTCCCTGAACCCAGGGGAGGCCGGGGCCGCCCTGTCTCTCGGCCCTGCTCCCTTGCTCTTTCCGGGCTCCAGCCCCTGGGCACTGCGGCGGGCCCCGCCAGGAGGTGGGCGCTTAGGGATGGGGGCGCAGCGGGGCAGGAGGTCTAGGCACCGAGGCGCTGCAGTGCGACGTCTGCAACCTGCCAGGTGAGGCGCGTTCAAGGTTCTTGGAGAGATTCTGGCATTGGTGGCGGGGCTTGGAGAGGATGCTCTCAGGCCGTCCCTGGGGGAGCTTCTCTTGCCCTGGGCAGCTGTCCAGCCCTGGCGCGGGGAAGCCATACTTCGGGGCTCCTCTCCACCGCAAGTTCTGTCGCCTTATTCTAAGTGATCCATACTGTAAGGACCTATTTAGAAACTGTCCCTGCTCCCCTTCCCCCAGGGGATTTACTTGGAGACAAGTCCCGGAAACCAGCTTCAGGTAACAAAGCCCAGATACAAAGGTGGGTCAGGCCAGGTGGAGACATCCGATCAGTGGGGGGGATGCATACTGTCTCCCTGGTTACCAAGGAGTATGGGCCCCGCCCTTCGGGAGCCTTTTGGGCTCCAATCCCAATCGAGGTGTAATAGGCTGGTTCAAATGTCTACTAGGGTAAATTGTAACTCAATTGGTCACCTAGCATCACTGTGGAGTTTCCTGTGTGTGTTACAATCTCATTGGCCACCTGTGCGTGGCCAGGCCTGACCTCATGGCCTTTGCTCTTAAAAGCTAGACTGTGGGGGCGCCTGGGTGGCTCAGTGGTTTAAGCCTCTGCCTTTGGCTCAGGTCATGGTCTCAGGGTCCTGGGATCGAGCCCCACCTCGGGCTCTCTGCTCAGCAGGGAGCCTGCCCCCCCCCCCCCCGCCTGCCTCTCCACCTACTTGTGATCTCTGTCTGTTAAATAAATAAAAAATATAAAAAAACATAAAAAAAATAAAAAAATAAAAGCTAGACTGTGAAACAGAGAAGGGTCGCCCTCTCTTGTAAGAGGTGCGGCCCCGAACATTTGGTTAGATTATTGATGCTTGGCACGACATAAAGCTTTGCTTGACCTTCGCTTTGTATCAGTCTCGCTCCTTTAATCATGGACCCATTATTGGGGCATAACATATACTTAGTTTCTTAGGTGTCCCTTGGTCACTGTGGAAACAACGTCTGACTTTCGAGGAAGAAATCCGGAGTTTCCGCGGGGTGGAGCCCTTACCTGTGAGGCAAGTTGGTGGGGATCCATCAACTTCCATGGTAAGTGGCTGAGTGTGTGTGCTTGCAGGGTGCTGCCTGGAGAGCGCTGGGCTCCCCGCGGGGCTTCTGACCAGGTTGTGTCACTTGACTGCCTATTTCCCGAGCATTATCTCTAAGTGGGAAATAACACAAAACCGTTTATACTGTGTACGTGTTGCGGACTCCAGAGATCTCATCCTTCCTGCTGGTGGAAATGATGAGGGCAGGAAACGGATTCACAGGTCCAGAGGAGGAGCCAGACCTTGGGGGGCCTCTCCCAGCGACTCCCCTAGGCAATGAATTTGGCTGTTTTTCCTGCGTGCCAACTGGCAGGGCCCAGCAAGGTCTTCACGGTGGGAGCTGAGGTTCCTGCAACCTGGTCAGAACACACTGCATGTTTCCGTAGATGTGGGGTCAGCAGGTGGAAGAGAGCCAGCCCAGGAGAAAAACAAAAACCACCTGTTGGCCCACTGCTCCAGGAAATTGTTGATCTAAAGCCAGGCTTCTTGCTGAATAAGGAACTTCATATATATATGTATGTGTATACACACACACACACACATATGTTACAAAATAACAAATCTTTTACTTTAAAAAACAATAGGTGAGGATCTCCCATTCCTCTCTCCTGGGGAGGTTAATAGTTCATGCTTTTCTTTCCAGACTCTATCAGGAGCTCACATGTATGCAGTTTATAGTTAACAGAAATGGGATTAAACTGTACAGAATGTTTTATAATTTACTCCCCCTTAAAATTATATTAATGATGGACTTCCATGTTGAGACGTAGGGATGGCCCTCTTTCTAGGCTGGCTGATTGAGCAGGAGTCGGTGGTCTGAAGGTACCACTGTTTAGCCATTTTTCAGGCAGTGAGTGGCATTGGTTGAAGGGACAATTTCAGGACTTAGAAGGGCTCCCAGAGCTCTGCAGGAAATGCAGAGCAGTTTGACTTCATTGTAACCACAGAGACTAGGATGCCGCTCCTGGGTGGATGGGGGCAGGGCGAGGCGAGGATTCTTTGTGGAAACTTCCCATTGATACCATCTGAGCAGGTTGTGGGAATCTTGGTCCCAAAACAAAGACCTCGCCTGTTTCTCCTTGACTGTGTCCAGGTCCTGCTGAGCACCTGATCATGGCTGGAGCCACCCAGGCTGTTCCTCAGTACACAGTAGTTGCTGTTTAAAATGATACACTGACAACCCAGGGTGTGATTTTCCCAGGAGCTGGGAGGTGGGGTTGGATTCCCTCTTGTATGTTGAATTCACAAAGGTCAAAGGCCAGGGAGAGGGAAGTACTTCACCTTCTTCTTCTTCTTCTTTTTTTTTCATTCTTATTTAATTTATTTTTTTATTAACATATAATGTATTATTTGCCCCAAGGGTACAAGTCTGTGAATCATCAGGCTTACACACATTCATCATAGCACATACCCTCCCCAATGTCCATAACCCAGCCACCCTCTTCCTACCCACCTCCCCCGCCCTGGCAACCCTCTGTTTTGTGACATTAAGAGTCTCTTATGGTTTGTCTCCCTCCCCATCCCATCTTGTTTCATTTTTTTTCTTTCCTACCCCACAAACCCTCCACTTTGCCTCTTAAATTCCTCATATCAGGGAGATCATATGATAATTGTCTTTCTCTGATTGACTTATTTTACTCAGCATAATATCTTCTAGTTCCATCCATGTCATTGCAAATAGCAAGATTTCATTTCTTTTGATGGCTGCATAGTATTCCATTGTATATATACACCACATCTTCTTTATCCATTCATCTGTGGATGGACATCTAGGTTCGTTCCATAGTTTAGCTATTGTGGACATTGCTGCTATAAACATTGGGGTGCACGTGCCCCTTCGGTTCACTACATTTGTATCTTTAGGATAAATACCCAGTAGTGCGATTCCTGGGTCATAGGGTAGCTCTATTTTCAACTTTTTGAGGAACCTCCACGCTGTTTTCCAGAGTGGCTGCACCAGCTTGCATTCCCACCAACAGTGTAGGAGGGTTCCCCTTTCTCCGCATCCTCGCCAGCATCTGTCATTTCCTGACTTGTTCATTTTAGCCATTCTGACGGGTGTGAGGTGATATCTCATTGTGGTTTTGACTTGGATTTCCCTGATGTCGAGTGATGTGGAGCACTTTTTCATGTGTCTGTTGGCCATCTGGATGTCTTCTTTACAGAAGTGTCTGTTCATGTCCTCTGCCCATTTATTGATTGGATTATTTGTTCTTTGAATATTGAGTTTGATAAGTTCTTTATAGGTTTTGCATACCAGCCCTTTATCTGATATGTCACTTGCAAATATCTTCTCTCATTCTGTCAGTTGTCTTTTGGTTTTGTTGACTGTTTCCTTTGCTGTGCAAAAGCTTTCGATCTTGATGAAGTCCTAATAGTTCATTTTTGCCCTTGCTTCCCTTGCCTTTGGTGATTTTTCTAGGAAGAAGTTGCTGTGGCTGAGGTTGAAGAGGTTGCTGCCTCAAAGATTTTGATGGATTCCTGTCTCACATTGAGGTCTTTCATCCATTTTAAGTCTATTTTTGTATGTGGTATAAGGAGATGGTCCAGTTTCTTTCTTCTGCATGTGGCTGTCCAATTTTCCCAACACCATTTGTTGAAGAGACTGTCTTTTTTCCATTGGACAGTTTCCTACTTTGTCAAAGATTAGTTGACCATAGAGCTGAGGGTCTTTTCTGGACTCTCTATTCTGTTCTGTTGATCTATATGTCTGTTTTTGTGCCAGTACCATATTGTCTTGATGATGACAGCTTTGTAATAGAGCTTGAAGTCTGGAATTGGGATGCCACCAACTTTCTTTTTCAACATTCCTCTGGTTATTCAGGGTCTTTCTTTCTTTTTTTTTTAAAGATTTTATTTATTTATTTGACAGACAGAGATCACAAGTTGGCTGAGAGGCAGGCAGAAGGGAGGGGGGAAGCAGACTCCTTGCTGAAGCAGAGAGCCCAATGCAGGACTCGATCCCAGGACCCTGGGATCATGACCTGAGCCGAAAGAAGAGGCTTTAACCTACTGAGCCACCCAGGCACCCCAGGGTCTTTTCTGGTTCCATATAAATTTTAGGATTATTTGTTCCATTTCTTTGAAAAAAAAAATGATGGTACTTTGATAGGGATTGCATTAAATGTATAGATTGCTTTAGGTAGCATAGACATTTTCACAATATTTGTTCTTCCAATCCATGAGCATGGAACATTTTTCCATTTCTTTGTGTCTTCCTCAATTTCTTTCATGAGTACTTTATAGTTTTCTGAGTACAGATTCTTTGCCTCTTTGGTTAGGTTTATTCCTAGGCATCTTATGGTTTTGGGTGCAATTGTAAATGGGATCAACTCCTTGATTTCTCTTTCTTCTCTCTTGTTGTTGATGTATAGAAAGGCAACTGATTTCTGTGCATTGATTTTATATCCTGACACTCTGAATTCCTGTACAAGTTCTAGCAGATTTGTAGTGGAGTCTTTTGTGTTTTCCACATAAAGTGTCATATCATCTGCTGAGAGTGATAGTTTGACTTCTTCTTTGCCAATTTGGATGCCTTTAATTTCTTTTTACTGTCTGATTGCTGAGGCTAGGACTTCTAATACTATGTTGAATAGCAGTGGTGGTAATGGACATCCCTGCCATGTTCCTGACCTTAGCGGAAAAGCTCTCAGTTTTTCTCCGTTGAGAATGATATTTGCTGTGTTTTTTCATAGATGGCTTTGATGGTATTGAGGTATGTACCCTCTATCCCTACACTTTGAAGAGTTATTGTCAAATGATTTTTCAGAATCTATTGAGAGTATCATATGGTTCTTGTTCTTGCTTTTATTAATGTGTTGTATCCCATTGATTGACTTGTGGATGTTGAACCAATCTTGTAGCCCTGGAATAAATCCCACTTGGTTGTGGTGAATAATCCTTTTAATGTACTGTTGGATCCTCTTGGCTATATTTTGGTGAGAATTTTCGCATCTGTGTTCATCAAAGATATCGGTCTGTAATTCTCTCTTTTGATGGGGTCTTTGTGTGGTTTTGGGATCATGGTAATGCTGGCCTCATAAAATGAGTTTGGCAGTTTTCCTTCCATTTCTATATTTTGGAACAGTTTCAGGAGAATAGGTATTAATTCTTCTTTAAATGTTTGTTAGAATTCCCCTGGGAAGCCATCTGGCCCTGGGCTCTTGTTTGTTGTGAGATTTTTGATGACTGCTTCAATCTCCTTACTGGTTATAGGTCTTCAAACTCCTTACTGGTTATGGGTCTGTTCAGGTTTTCTATTTCTTCCTGGTTCAGTTTTGGTAGCTTATGTGTCTCTAGGAATGCATCTATTTCTTCCAGATTTGGAAGAAATTGCTGGTGTATCAAATCAAATTTGCTGGTGTATATTTGCTCATCATATGTTCTTATAATTGTTTGTATTTCTTTGGTGTTGGTTGTGATCTCTCCTCTTTCATTCATGATTTCATTTATTTGGGTCCTTTCTCTTTTCTTTTTGATAAGTCTGGCCAGGGGTTTATCAGTCATTTTAATTCCTTCAAAGAACCACCTCCCAGTTTCCTTGATTAGTTCTACTGTTCTTTTGGTTTCTATTTCATTGATTTCTGCTCTGATCTTTATTATTTCTCTTCTCCTACTGGGTTTAGGCTTTCTTTGCTATTCTTTCTCCAGCTCCTTTAGGTGTAGGATTAGGTTGTGTACTTGAGACCTTTCTTGTTTCTTGAGAAAGTCTTGTATCACTATATACTTTCCTCTCAGGACCATCTTTGCTGTGTCCCAAAGATTTGGAACAGTTATGTTTTCATTATCATTTGTTTTCATGAATTTTTTCAATTCTTCTTTAACTTTCTGGTTGACCCATTCATTCTTTAGTAGGAAGCTCTTTAGCTTCCATGTGTTTGAGTTCTTTCCAACTTTCCTCTTGTGATTGAGTTCTAGATTCAGAGCATTGTGGTATGAAAATATGCAGGGAATGATACCAATCTTTTGGTACTGGCTGGGACCTTATTTGTGACCCAGGATGTGATCTATTCTGGAGAATGTTCCATGTGCACTAGAGAAGAATGTATATTCTGTTGCTTTGGGATGGAATGTTCTGAATATATCTGTGATGTCCATTTGGTCCAGTGTGTCATTTAAGGCCTTTATTTCCTTTGTTGATCTTTTGCTTAGATGATCTGTCCATTTCAGTGAGGGGGGCTGTTAACGTCCCCTACTATTATTATATTATTGTTGATGTGTTTCTTGACTTTGTTATTTATTGGCTATATAGTTGACTGCTCCCATGTTAGGGGCATAGATATTTAAAATTGTTAGATCTTCTTGTTGAACAGATCCTTTGAGTATGATATAGTGTCCTTCCTGATCTCTTATATTGTCTTTGGCTTAAAATCTAATTTATCTGATATAAGGATTGCCCCCCAGCTTTCTTTTGATGTCCATTAGCATGGTAAATTGTTTTCCACCCCCTCACTTTAAATCTGAAGTTGTCTTTGGGGTCTAACATGAGTTTCTTGTAGACATCATATTGATGGTTTTTTTTTTTTTTTTTTTTAATCCATTCTGATACCCTGTGTCTTTTGACTGAAGCATTTAGCCCATTTACATTCAGGGTAAGTATTGAAAGATATGAAGTTAGTGCCATTGTCTTGCCTGTAAGGTGACTGTTACTGTATATTGTCTCTGTTCCTTTCTGGTCTACTACATTTAGGCTCTCTCTTTGCTTAGAGGACCCCTTTCAATATTTCCCATAGGGCTTGTTTGGTGTTTACAAATTCTTCTAGTTTTTGTTTGTCCTGGAAGCTTTTTATCTCTCCCATTTTCAATGATAGCCTAGCTGGATATAGTATTCTTGGCTGTGTGTTTTTCTCATTTAGTGCTCTGAATATATCATGCCAGCTCTTTCTGGCTTGCCAGGTTTCTGTGGATAAGTCTGCTGCCAATGTAATATTTCTACCATTGTATGTTACACACTTTTTGTCCTGAGCTGCTTTCAGGATTTTCTTTTTGTCGCTGAGACTTGTAAGTTTTACTATTAGATGATGGGGTGTGGACCTATTTTTATTGATTTTAAGGGGGATTCTCTGTGCCTCCTGGAATTTGATGTTTTTTCCCTTTGTCATATTAGGGAAATTCTCTACTATAATTCACTCCAACATACCTTCTGCCCCCCCCTTTCTTCTTCTGAAATCCCAATTATTTTAATATTGTTTCGTCTTATGGTATCACTTATCTCTTGAATTCTCCCCTCATGGTCCAGTAGTTGTTTGTCTCTCTTTTTGCTCAGCTTCTTTATTCTCTGTCATTTGGTCTTCTATATCACTAATTCTCTCTTCTACCTCATTTATCCTGGCAGTAAGAGCCTCCATTTTTGATTGCACCTCACTAATAGCTTTTTAAATTTCAGCTTGGTTAGATTTTTGTTCTTTTATTTCTCCAGGCAGGGTTTCTCTAATATCTTCCATGCCTTTTTTGAACCCAGCTAACACCTTGAGAATTGTCATTAGATGTGACATATTACCAATGTCCGTATTGATTAGGTTCCTAGCCTTCAGTACTGCCTCTTGTTCTTTTATTTGTGGTGAATTTTTCTGCCTTGTCACTTTATACAAATAAGAATATATGAAGGAGAGGATAAAATACTATAAGCATGGCAAAGACCCTAGAAGAATGTACACTAACCAATTCAGAAGAGACTCCAAATCAGGGGGAGAAGATGGGGGTAAAAAGAAATTCAAAAATATTAAAATAAATAAATAAATAAATATCTGTAATATATATTTATATATTGATATATATATATATCTAATAATATATATATTAGACTGGTGAATAGAACAGAGCCACCCACTTGATTTTGGGTGTATTTTGTTCTCTTAGAAGAAACTCCTCCCAAAACTTTAAAGAAAGGAAAACATATATATATACAAAAATAAGAGTAAACATGATGAAGGGATGAAATATGACTGTAAAGATGAAAATTTTAAAAAAATATAAAAAATGAGTTGATAAGATAAGTTGGTTGGGGAAAGAAAGAAAAAGAAATTGGAGAGAATTTTCTCAGGCTGGAGACTAGAACAAAGTCTTGTGCTAGATTTAGGGTATATTTTCATCTATTAGAAGAAGTTGTATCCCCCCCAATTTTTTTTTAAAGATTTTTAAAAATGTATTTATTTGACAGACAGAGATCACAAGTAGGCAGCGAGGCAGGCAGAGAGAGAGAGAGAGGAAGAGGCAGGCTCCCTGCTAAGTAGAGAGCCTGATGCGGGGCTCGATCCCAGGACCCTGGGGTCATGACCTGAGCCAAAAGCAGAGGCTTTAAACCACTGAGCCACCCAGGTGCCCCTGTATCCCAACATTTTTTAGATGAAAAAACCCTATATATATATATATATATACAAAAAATAAAGTTAGGTACAATGAAGGATAAAATATGACTATAATAATGAAGGTTTAAAAAGATTTTTTTAGAAAGGTATTTTTAAATAAAATCTTTAAAAAAAAAGAAAGGTATTTTTAAGATAAACTAGTTAAATAATGCTAAAAGAGGAAAGAGTAAAAGTTAAAAAAATTAGAATAAGAAAAAAATGAAATTAAAAAAATTTAAGTAACTTTGCAAGACTGAAGAATCATGAAGAGAAAGCCATGAATTCCATGCTTTGCTTTCCCCTCCTCTGGAATTCTGCTGTTCTTGGTCAGTGAGCTTGGTCTTGGCTGGATGTTCTTGTTGATCTTCTGGCCTGTCGTAGTGACTCTCAAGTGTTTTTGTCCGAGGCGGAGTTGCACCGACCTTGCCAGGGGCCGGGCTAAGTAATCCGCTGGGGTTCGCTTTCGGGAGCTTTGGTTCCCTGAGCGCTTTCCGTAGACTTCCGGAGGGCGGGAATGAAGATGGCGGCCTGCAATCCCAGGCGCAGAGGATCTGAGAGCTCGGGCCACTCCTCAGTGCGTCCTGGAGAAAAGCGCTCAATCATTCCCGTCTCCCTGGTCTCCAGCGGCGCTCCGAGCTCACCCAGCCTGTGGCCGAGTATTTCTGTTTCTGGCACACAGTCCCGTTTGGAGTCTCCAAACCCAGCAGATTCCTGCCTTCAGAGGAGGAAGGTGAGTCTCCCCAGATCTGCCAATTGTGGGGTCCCTGTCCAAAGAGCAGTGGCCTGACTGTGCCTCAGATCATGGTTTAAGGTAACCCCGAGCTGAGCGCTCACTCCTCGGCTCTGTCTCTGTAGTCAGTTTCCCCGCTCTGATACCTGCGAGCTCTGCGGTACTCAGACACCCCCATCCTTCTGTGACCCCACGGGACCTGAGACAACACTGTCCCCCCAAGGGCTCTACCCCCGCTTAGCCTCTGGAGTGACGTCCCTCAGTGGAGCAAACTTCTACAAGTTTGGATTTTGTGCTCCATTGCTCAGCCTCTTGCTGGGAACCGGCCCCTCCCCCGCGGTCTAGCTTCCCGTCGCTTCAGATTCACTTCTCCACACATCCTACCTTTCAGAAAGTGGTCCACTTTCTGTTTCTAGACTTGCTGTTCTTCTCCTCTTCAATCTCCTGTTGGGTTTGTAGGTGTTCGGAATGGTTTGATAACTATCTAGCTGAACTCCTGCTACCTGATGTCATCGCAGATCTGCTCCTCCTCCGCCATCTTGACTCTCCCCTCAGTACTTCAACTTCTTTGACCACAGGTGTTTCAGCCCAGTCCCATGGCAACACAGTTGAGGAGGCTTTCTTTCTTTTTTTTAAAAAAGAGGTTTTTTTTTTTTTTTTAATGTATTTGACAGAGATCACAAGTAGGCAGAGAGGCAGGCAGAGAGAGGGGGAAGCAGGCTCCCTGCTGAGCAGAGAGCCTGATGAGGGGCTTGATCCCAGGACTCTGGGATTATGACCTGAGCCGAAGACAGAGGCTTTAACCCACTGAGCCACCCAAGCGCCCGAGGAGGCTTTATTGATAGAGGGTCTGTTTATAAAGGTGAGGGGGAGGTACAGGGAAGTATGAGCATTGAGCCGTAACCAGTAGCTAGAAGCAGCAGAGTTGCTGTTACCATCCCTGATTTCTGGAACATTCCTGAGGAGGGGAGGGAGAGGTTGCTGAGACTCCAAAGGGCAGAGTCCTTTGGTTGTGAGCCAGTGTGATTTGCAGGATATTCAACTGGTCTACCTCTTTGGGCTCTATTGAGCAGGAGAGTTAATGGTCCTGGGACAAAACTATAAAATGTATACTGAATGCAAACTGTTTCTGATTTTTTCTTTTAATAGGAAAGGAAAGGAATATATTTGTCTGGTCAAACATACCACGTACATACACAAACATACCACGTACCTGAGGCCGTACCTGAGGCCATGTTAGTCTTTTCTAGCAAAGATAACCATAACCAGCACAACAGCCAGTATGGGTTTGGCCACGGCTTCGCTGTGGTCTTTGGCTGCAGTAGAGAGCAGTGATTGCCTGAAAGTTACCTGTCTGGTGAGCTGCTTTCCTGTGTCTGACTAGCGAGAGTAGACTTTTTGGAGGACCTTTTAATTTTGCCTATGCCTAGTGGTGTTTTGCATTGCCAGTGTTTGCGGCTCTAAGTCTGGGATCTACGAGGCAGAAATACAAGCCAGGGAGTGTTCTACTGTGTTGTTCTTTGGGTTCCAAGATTCCTGCCTGGTCCTTCCTTCTACCTTTCAGAATCTTATGTTTTCTTTATGTATAATATCAGAATTTTTAGTGGTACTTAGCAGGAGGAATAGGAAAAAAAGCACACCTCTCTTCTTCGAAGTAGAAGTTCCAGGAGAATATTTTTAAGTGCATTAAGTTTACAACAGAAACCAATTATATTAAAGCATAGTTAAAATATTTACAAACTTATAATTGGAATGAATTAACATATCCATTTCTTAATTAACATCCTAAATAAAATGCCTAGGGCAGGTCTGATGGTCACTGGAACACGGGAACCTGATTTGCATTCACGGTGTTTGGAGAATCTGCCCACAGTTGCAGTGTGGTGCCAGATAACCTGTAACTTCTAGTGACAGAGTCATTGACGTCTCTAATCCGACTGTGCCTTTTTGCCTACATTCATGATCCAAGGAAATGCCAATTTTTGTGATAGGTAAGTCAAAAAATGTAGGTCAGTTATTTTCTGATCCCCATTCACAGACCCACTGAATTCTTAACCTTGGTTAAACAACCCTAGCTTCCAAGGATAAAATTGGATATACTCTTAACCTCAAGCCCAGAGCAACAATAACAAACCTTGTAGGCAGAGATTTCTTGCAAAGACTTAAAAAAATCCTGACAAGGCTGACAAGGAGCCATGTGTCTGGGCTGGACCCTGGATCTAGGGATTCCTGCTGCCCAGAGCTGCGAACACCCCATCAGTGACGTTGGGAGAGCCCCGCCAAGCCTGGGAGTTGCTGGTCATCCAGGAGATACTCCATCTGAGAAAAGGATGGGTCTTTGGCAACTCACCTGGGCAGAGTTTAGAAAGAGGAGGTTTCCCCCGCCCCTCCTGACCACCGGCCAGTTACCCACTTGGTGCCTGTACCTGCTGCACAAAGGCGATTTTCCTCTGAGGATATTGTGTCCTGAACTCCGGCGTTCAGGGCCTGCCTCCCACACAGCGACCATCCGGGTAGCCCCTGATAGGATCGGAGCTGCACTGCGCTTTCATAAAAGGCAGGACCGCTTTGAGGAGCCTTGGAGGGGCGCAGAATGCGACGTCTGCAGGAAAATAAAAGAAGCCCCCCGGTTTACAAGCTGCCAATTCAATCCTGCTTGTCCAGGGCCCACCTGATGCCATGTGAAGGGTGGTTAGAATCATTCCTTGATTTTTCTCTCCTTCTCTTTGAAGTTATAAATAACAGTGCCTCGCATTTTAATGAAAGGGAGTGGTGCGAACAACCAGAGGCTCCGAAGGGAAACCTCAGAGAATGGTGCAGTTGCTAAGGAACGGGGCTGGACAAGTTAATTTTGTTGGCATAACATCTCCCCGTTATTTAATCTCCTAGTGTATTCATTTCATCCATCTGTCACCATGTCACCGAAGCCGGGAGGAGCTGCTAATTGCAACACTGAGGTTGAGAACAGACCTGTCCAAACCTTGTGAAAATTTCAGCTGTCAGAGGGGGCCGTGAGCTTTGATTTTTCTGTTGGAGAGAACACCCTCTTCTAGTTCCAGTAGAAACCTGGCGAGGGCCTCACCACTTGGTTTCTGCTGGACCAAATTCTTTTGCGTCTTAGCTCCATACCCTGGCTGAACACTAGTTACCCAGGTGCTAAAAACAAAACAAAACAAAGCAAAACAACAACAAAAAAAACAATGGCTAGGTCCCCTCTTTATGGATTCTGATGTGATTGGTCTGGGGGCAGGGTGCAGGAATGGGATTGTTAAAAAAAGATCCCCAAAGTGATTCTTACGTGCTGCCCAGGCTGAGAACCCCTGATTTCTAAAACCTCCACTACTGGGTTTCATTTTCTAAGTTCCAAAGATTCTTCTATTTTTGTAGATCCCTAATCACTTTCTCCCTATCTCATATAAAATAATGACCATACTGACCCTTTCATGAGAGCTCTCGGAACATGGGGCACAGCCATACATGCTTTACCTGCACGATTTCTTGGGATCCTCACAGCGATCTTGTAAAGTGGGTGTTTTGGTCAGTCTAGACATAAAGGTGGATGCTCAGGGAGTATAAATGCCCGGCTGGGAAGGGGCAGATCCAGGTTTGGGACATGAGTCTTACTCCAAAGCTCCAAAGTAAAGTGGCTTCTGTCATCACAGGAGAACCTGCGGGTCCACACCAGTGCTCAGTTTCCACTTATGGGTCTGTCCCTGCAGACTTACTTCCCCCAAGCTGAGGACCACCTCTAGTCCCGGTTGTGGGTTTCGAGAGCCTGAGAGAGTGGATCAGATGATTCAGGAGCTGGTCAGTCACATCCTCAGCTGGACCCTGGGTCTGAACTTGGAGGAGGAAGTTCGCTTGGGCTCCTCCATTCAACTGTCTGGATTCCAATCCAGCCCTCCTTTAAAAAAATGAACAAACAAACAAACCAAAAAAAAACCCCTAATGAGTGACCTTGGCCAAACTTTAAGATCTAGTTTCCTCCCCTGCTGGTGAGGATGACAAATGGACCTGCTATAGAACTATCATCAGGATTGAATGGAATAATACACATAAAACACTTAGAAAAGATCGGGCACACATTACTCATGAAATGTTAGTTTTCCCCCCACAGCTTGACTGAGATATAACTGACATATAATATCAAGTAAGTTTAATGTGTAGAGTGTGTTGCTTTGATACACTTCTGTATTGTAAAATGATTGTGAGGTGTTAGCTCGCACCTTTAGCACATAATTACCATTTTTTTAATGGTGAGAATAAGTAAGATCTATTTTCTTAGCAACTTTCAAGAACAGAAGACAGATTCACTCACCATAATCACGTGCTGTACACAAGGTCTCCAGAACTGACTCATCTTATATCTGGAAGTTTGTACTGTTTGGCCAACATTCCAGCCATGCCTCTGCACCCCCGCACCCCCCAGCATGTCTTCCTGGTAGCCGCCATTCTATTCTCTGTCTCTAGGAGTTAGGCTTTTTGAGATTCCCCGTGTAAGTGAAATCATAGTGTTTTTCTTTCTCTGCCTGGCTTATGTCACTTAGCATAATGTCCTCAAGATTCACCCTTGTTGTCACAAATGGCAGGATTTCCCTCTTTCTCATGGCTCAATAATATTTAAATGGATAAAGAAAATGTGAGATTAAATATATAACATGATTATATATATATACACACATATATATGTGTGTATATATATATATAAAATGTATGCACATAATCTCATATTTTCTTTATCCTTGTACCTGTTGATGCACACTTAGATTATTGTCATATCTTGACTATTATGAATAATTTTGCAAACCACATAGGGGTGCTGATACCTCCTTGAGATCCTGTTTTCATCTGAAAAATTAGCTTTTGTCATCCTCCGTATCACCACAGAGCGAGCACTCAGAGGTCGCCTTTTCCTTCCGTGCTCCTGAAGCCCAGAGATGTCTCGTTCCCAGTACAGTGTCTGGATTCCAGCTTCTGGGCAGCTCCAAAGCTGTCTCAGGGCTTCCTAAAGTGACTGCTTGAAGCTCCTGGTTCAAATATGGGCAGCTAACTCTAGAGACTGAACATATACCTCTGCCTTTGGTCTAGAAACTCAGATCAGGTGACAAGGACCTTTCTTCATATGTAATAGTAGGAGCTTTTTCCATGTCGAGAGAGAGGACCCCACTGAGCCTGGCTTTAAGCAGACAAGGAGTTTATTGGCTAATGCTGGTTGAAGGCACTGGAGAGTCCAGAGCTGGCTTAGGCATGGATCCTGGGACTCACGGGAGGTCCCCAACCATC
Organism: Enhydra lutris kenyoni; assembly: GCF_002288905.1. Classification (NCBI taxonomy): domain Eukaryota; kingdom Metazoa; phylum Chordata; class Mammalia; order Carnivora; family Mustelidae; genus Enhydra; species Enhydra lutris. Next base: position 68,671,876 of record NW_019154096.1, on the reverse strand, counting down.
TGTTTCCCTCTTGTCAGTTCTCAGAGCTCTTTTCTAGAAGCTCAGGCTTACAGCCTTATGACTTGCAAGCCCACCATAAAGGAATTTCTTAAATGTAGTAATTCCAATAAAGGTCATGGAATGGGCTTGGATCGGACCCATTAGTTCAGGGCCAGCAAGGCAACAGTATCTAGCCTGGCCTCCGCTGTCTCAGAACGGAGATGCTTGCTTTCCAGATAGCAGCAGATCAACCCCACATGTCCCGACCATCTAGACAGAGTGAGCTCAGCCTGAGGCGCAGACAATGAACGGAAGTCCATTTTACAGCTTGTTTAAAGACAAGAATCTGGGTTTGAAAAAAAAAAAAAAAAAGAAAACCCTACGAGATTTTGATGGGGTTGGGGAGGGGAAAGCTGATTAAGAACATCAGCTTCCCCTTCAGATATTAAAACAAATAAAAACTTGGTGGGATTTACATGATCTTTAAGAGCATTCGGTGCTCCAGGTCTGTCCAAAGCTGTGTGAGCCTTGAGCGCCACCTAGTGATAAAGAGTGGTATTTTCATAGGATGATCTTTTCTCCGGGGGGAACCTTCTCCGCCCCTCCCTCCCCCTCAGTATTGAGTAGGGCTGGCTCTCTGCTAGGGACACAGAAATGATAGTCCTCACCAAGAGGAGCCCCCCGCCCAGATAATGCAATACTGCGTGGTGAAGGAATGTAAGTATCCTACAGGGGGCCCCAGAGGGGGAGGCATCATCCCCCTGAAAGGCCAGCCCAGAGCCGGCATCCCATAAATGTTTGATGAATGATTAGTTAATGTTTTCTTCCAGATTCTCCGTTATCTGCTCTATGTTTTCTTATGAACACATTCCTTAGGCTAACAATCTCTGGCATAGTCTCAGTTTTGTCAATGTAGACATTTCTTTTCTCACGGCTGGCCTACAATTTGTCTTCCTATCCAGGATTTTAGGATCGTTACGGCCCCTTACCATCCGCCCCTCAACCGATGAGAGAGTCATTATCTCTCCATGTCTCTGCAGAGGCTGAAGTCTGAGAACGCCCTCCGCTGCCGTCTGTGTTCTCGGAACTGAAATCATGTGTGGTGCCTCTTCTCTGCACACCCAGGCTGGGAGAGCCACTCCGCTTGCTAACAGAACCAGAGTCCCACAGAGTCTGCTTGGCCATCAAAGCTGTGACTTTGTACTTTTCTGACAAGCTGCCTCACCCACCACCAAAGCAGCAAGAGTCCAGGACTCTGGGACCCATACTTGTCAGTAATCTGCTAAGCTCGATGAGCACCTGATTTTCCTTCCGCTGGGAGAAGACCCATCAAAGGAAGGGGGCACCCAGTCCCTAGCCTTCTCCCTGCTTGTGTGCGGCCATGCATGTTCTCATTCCACTTCCCCCTCTCTGGTCCCACTTTGGGCTCTTACGCTCTCCTGTGCCACACTTGGCTGCTGCTTCATTTGTAGAAAGTACAAGAGGGAACAGCCTGCGTCATTGTAAAGGAATAATTAATTATGGAAATGAGTCTTGATGAGCCAGGTCCAGACACTGCTCCAGGTCATGAGGGTAGGGCAGCAAGCTAGATGAAAATGTTCCTTCTCACAGTGCCTGGGTGGCTCAGTCTTTAAAGCGTCTGCCTTCAGCTCAGGTCGTGATCCCGGGGTCCTCGGTCGGGCTCCCTGCTCAGCTGGGAGCCTGCTTTTCCCTCTTGTGCTCCTCCCCCTATTTGTGCTCTTTCTCTCAAATAAATAAATAAATAAAATCTTAAAAAGAAAAAGACAATATTCCTTCCCTTCATGGGGAGGACATGCTAGTAAGGGGTTAACATTTTATTTTGGTTGCAATGGGTCACCATTCAGAGAGTTAAGCAGAGGCAAACTCGATCTGATTTTCTTTCTTCTTCTTTTCTTTCCTATTAAAAGTTTTTTCATTTTCTGTTTTAAAGAATCCCTTCAGGCAATGGCCTGAGAGGCCAAGAAAGGGAGGAGGAGAGCGGATGGATAGGGGCTCCCGTTCAGGTCCAGGTGGACTGCGAGGAAGGCTTGGTCTGGAGTGGTTGCAGAGGGGACGAGCCTCAGATCTGATCTGTGCCAGGACTTGCCAATGGATTGGATGTGGAGGATGGTGAGGGAGAGAAAGGAGACGGGGATGGCTTCCATGGCTTCGGTCTGGACAACTGCGATGATAGCATTATGGACTAAAGGTGGGGAAGAGGAGGGGACAGCAGGTCTGATGTGGAGATCAAGAGTTCTGGTTTGGACATGTTAAGTTGGAGAAACTCCGAGTGAGCTTCCCAGGGGACTGTGTGGCACTTTGAGCCACAAGGGATGTGGCTCAATGACCAGGATGAGAAGTGACCTCAGGTCCTATCTCAGGCCCTGGGCTCTGGGAGGAGCACATGAGACCCCCACTTCTTGGACTTTGTTTTCTGGTGTGAGGAGAGCCACACCTGGTGACCAGGGGCTAGTAAGACCACTCTGCTAATAAGGCAACACCCCCCGACTTGTGCAGGAAACAGAGTCACAATTTCCCAAATCAACCCAAAGTTAGCCATCACCTGGCATGCAGATTGAAATGCAAATCCCCACCCCTCTTCCCTGGCAGAGGGTCCCGGGGACATGAGATCAAGTCCAGAATGTGTGAGTGTAACGCAGCCTCCCGATATCTGTCGTTAGGCAGTTTTGGGAACACCTGTTAGGACTGGATGCCCAGCCTACAATTCAGAACCCCTGACCCTAGCTCAGGAAATACCTGGCAGCTGACTGGACGGATGTGAATGGCCCCCATGAAGACTCCTTCTCCATGTCTCAGTTGGCTTGTGCTGAGAGACGAAATGGCGGAGCTGGTAAGAAGCATTAAAAACAAAAACAACAACAACAACAAAAAAAAACAACAAAAAAACATGGTTTTGAAGTCAGACAACGCTGGGTTACATCCTCCTCCTTCACCGCCCAGCTGCCCGACCTGGAAGAACCACTGCACCTTTCTCAGGGGCTGTTTCCTCATCTGAGGAAGCTCTCACCTACCTCGTGGCTGCATTTGAAAGAGCATTTGGTGGGTCAGTGTAGAACCACCCAAGACATGGTGGTTCTTACTGGTCGAAGGGAACACCCTCCCTCTCCTTTGAGTTCGTTCTCTGGAACCTTCCTTTCAGTGCAAGGAAAATCTCCTGTGATGTCTGCCCGGGGCTCTAGCTACCCTCCTAAAGGACGAAATGTGCCACTTCCCCTTTCTCCACCAGATGTCAGGCCAAAGCTGTGGAAGGAAAGTGACTCCTGGGCTCAGCAAGGTGGCCACACCTCAGGTTGGACTGTTAGCTTCCCACAGGTCCCCAGTTTGGGGAGCTGGGAGGGGCAGTGAGGGTAGGGAGGAGACATTAGGGGCTCCTGGCACCAAGTCTGGGCTGAATTCTTGCAGCTCTGGGCTCCACTGGGTGTGATGGGACACCTCTGCTGGCTGTGAGAACTCTGAAGTCGTGACCAGTTGGGAGAAATACAGATTCCTAGGCTCTCTCAGATCTACTTTTTTGGGGGTGGTGGTGGTGATAGGATATAGCACTTGAAACCAGTCTTTTTCTGTTGATTGAATTAGAGGAACAATGATCATATTTCATTATAGTTCCCTTCCCTTGGTGGGGGGGACTACTTTTGGGGAAATACCCACACACATTCATCTGCCTTGTGCCCAGTGGGTTAGAACCAGCCCAGGCAGAGATCTGTCTGCATTCTAGCTTATCTAAAAAGTAAGAGGGGATCCCTGTGTCTGTGAGAGTAAGATAGGGGCATCTGGGATCCTGGAACTTTGCTTTAGAAGGACTCCAGCCTCCCGATACCGCTGACTTGCTCAGCTGAATCACAACTTGTTCCCCTTTCGTTCCCTGCACGAGTCACGTCTTTATTTTATAGCTCCTTTGGTTGCTGTGTGTCTGTATGTTCTCCCAGACTGTAAGAACTAGGAAGTCAGGAACAGTATCTGCGTTGCCCACCATGGTGTTTCCAGCTCCTAATGTGGTTTATTTGTTGGATAAATGAGAACCAAAGGAACAAAGGCATTTAGGGAGACAAAATATAGCAGGATTTTCTCTGGTGGCAATGTAGACTCCTATGAAAAAGTCCTAGTTTTATAATCTACCCAACTTTTTGACCTTGGGCAAGTTACAAAAAATGCTTTGGGCCTCAACTGCCTCATCTATAAGATGGGAAGAATATAGTGTCTGTCACAGAGGGTTGTGGCTTGGGGTATGGGAGACAATCCAGGTGAAGTGCTCAGCACCATTGCTTGGCCGGTATTTGGTGCTGTAGAAGTGTTAGCTATTTGTTCTGGTTTCCTAAGTCTGTGTAGCAAACCACCCAAGAGCAAGCAGCATAAGCAGCAATGGTTTTTTATTACGCCCATGGATTCTGTGGGTTGGGAATTTGGGAGGCACAGAGGGGTACTCTTTTCTGTTCTTTCATGTTGGCAAAGACCTCAGCTTTGACTCAAAGGGCTGGGGATGATGTTAAATCATTGCAGGTGGGAATAGGTGGGGTTGAAAGGATCCGCTTCAAGATGGCTTCTTCACTCAATTATCTGGCCCCGGGGCTGGGGCTGCGCACCTGACACCATTGGCAGCTGGAAGTTTCTATGTGGTCTTTGCAGCATGATGGTCTCGGGGTGGCTCTGGGCGGTGAGAGCAAGCTTTCCAGTTATAAAGGTGAAAGCTGCATGGTCCTCTTTGCCGACCTGGTCTTGAAGTCACATGGTGTTGTTTCCCTCATAGTTCAAAGTAGACAGAGACACAAGCACACACGCCATCAAGGGGAAAGGACACTGACCTACCTCTCGGTAGGATGAGAACCACTGAATTCTTGGCTCTGTTTTAAAGCTGCAACACTCTTCTTTTTGTTTTAACTTTTTAAAATTTTCACACAATTTCAGACTTTCATAAAGTTGTAAGGATAGTTCGAAGAATTGGGATTACCCTTCCCCGAGCTCCAAATGGTAATCTTTAACATTTGCTTCATTCCCCTCTCTCTCTGTACTTCTACATTATTTATTTCTGCAGAAATGCTGAGAGTCACTTACTGACATGACTAATACTTTATTCCTACCTACTTTTGTGTGACTTTTTAAAAACAAAGACCTTCTCTCACATAGTGAGAGAGCATCCAAAATTAGGAAGTTAACACTACCCATTATTTCCAATACCCGACCACATTCAGGTTCCAATTGTCAATGAATTCAATCATAAAGACACAGGATAAATGTCTTTATTGCAAAAGGAAACCCAGGATCATGTGTTGCATTTGGCTCTCACATTACTTTAGTTTTAAAAAAAACAAACTGTTTCTGCGACTTGTTTTATAGTTCGTGAATTTGTATTTTGAAAGATTCTAGAGCAGTCATTTTTTAGAATGCCCCTCTTGTCTGTTGTTGCCTCATGATTAGATTCAGAATCTGGGCTTTTTTGCAGAAATGATGTTGTGCTCTCTTCCTTTATCATATTAAGAGGAACATGCTATAGATCTGATCTATTACTGATGATGTTAAAGTTGATTATTTGATGGAAGTTGTTTGCTAGGTTTCTCCACTATAAAATCACTCTTTTGCCCTTTGTAAATAATAACTATATCATGCAAAGATGCCTTGTGATCAAGTCAAAATAAAAACGTCACCCACTGACTTGAACATCCATTGATTATTCTTGCCTTAATCAATTGCTATCACGATGGTGATTTTATAATCCCATCGTTTCTTCTACATTTATTCATTGACTTTCCTCTGTAAAGAAGAGCTTTTCCTTATTTATCTATTTATTCATGTATGTACACAAATATGTATTTGCTCATTTATATCAGTGTGGATTCATGAATTCTTAGTATAGTCTGTAAGATATAATCCTTTACTATCATTATGTATTTGGTTTTCAAGTGTCCCAGATTTTGCCATGAGATACCTTCAAGCTTCCAAGTCCCTTTGATATGTCATCATTATTTTTGAGCACTTCCTTATTTTTGGGCACAAGATGTTCTAGGTTCATCTTTGTACTTTTCCTATCCCCACTCCAGAATCAGCAGTTTCTCCAAGGAACTCTTTCATTTTAATGGATAATAGTAATTAGAAACCAATGTCTAGATGCTAATAGCTTATTGCTACTGGGTTGTCATTGCTTCTAGGCCATTGTAGTGGACAGAGGTAAGACCGACAGACAGACAGACACACACACACACACACACACACACACACACACACACACATACACACACCTGTACCTGTTTTCATACTGAGTGGTCTGTAATGTTAAGACCCATTAGTTCACACTGATACCTCCAGTTCCATTCCAGCACCGTAGGGAATATTCTAGCCTTTCCCTTTTCCATTTCTGTAGCTCTTTTCCCTACCAGTGAGAAATCTGGTCCCCATGACGCCCAGTATATTATTTATTTGCTTGGATCTACCATATACAGAAAGTAGTTTCAGCATTGCTAACCCATGCTCCGTGGGAAGAATAAAATTACAATTAGAGTCTCTATATTTGTTTAGTATATTTTTAGTATTTAGTGTAAGGACATATTGTCCAAACACTGTCTCTAAAAGTTGGTTGGGTCCCACTCTCCTACATAAAAGGGAACTATGGGGAAGGTAAATGTTATGGTGAGTGCTGTGAAGTGTTTAAACCTGGGGATTCACAGACCTGTACCCCTGGGGTTAATAATACATTTAAATTTAAAAAAAAGAAAAGAAAGGGAACTGAAGTGGGAGAGGAAGCATGACCTTGGACCAAGCCAAGAAATCTCCTTCCAGGGTCAAATTCTCTAACTAGGGCTTGCTCCCTCCGTGACCCGCCCCCCAGCCCCGCCTCAAAGCTTTCAGCATCTCAGCCAGGAGCTGCGGGTCTCTGTGGATACCATCCCTTGGGACCGTTTGCCACTTTGCTTCTCACCACGATGCTTGTGTGGGACCTCAGTGTATTTTATGTCAGGGCATGGTGTGAGAGGCAATAATTTAACAACTTGGATTATTTCATTATTAGCCAAAGATCAGGAAAACATAGAAGACAAATCTGATTACAAATAAAATAATGTAGTCTACCTAGAGAATCGTATCTTTCTCCCTGTGTTTGCACCGCCTTGGGAACTCACCAGGCAGACGTCAAGGGGGTGATGGTGGCCATCAGGATCTTGTTTCTGATTTTCATGATTGTGCCTTTACTGTCTGAGTGGAATGATGCTAGTCATTAGTCTGGGATAGATATTCTTTATGGTGTTAAGGAAATATCCTCGTATTTGGTTTACTAAAAGTTTCTATGAGGGAATGATGATGAACTTTCAGCAGCATTTATAGAGATGATACTTGGGTTTATTTTACTCAGCAAGTACATGTAGAGGACATCCTAAACACCAGGCATGGGGGTAAGCAACTTGACAAATGTTAATTTATTTCCCACAACAATCCCATAAAGTGGGTCATGTTAGTCTCTCCATTTTACAGTGAGAGAACTGACGTGCAGAGAAGTCAGACTGCTTGATAAAAGTCAGCAATGGAGGAAAAGCCAGGTTTTCAACCCAGCGGCTCTGGCTTCAGGCTCTGATACTTGGCCTCTGATTCTGTGCTCTCCCTGTTGTGTCTGTCTTTTATCATTTATTGATATGATAAATTAAATGACTAGTTTTCCCACTAATGAGCCATCTTTGTGTTCCAAATCACAATTGGTTATGGTGTTATTAGTACTTGAAAATTTGCTTATTGATTAGCGATTTAAATTTATATCTATATTCATAAGTTTGGTCTTTTTTTTTTTTCCTCTTCATGGTACTGTGTCAAGGTTATGCTAAGCTTAATATATTGAATTGGGAAAGTTAGCATCTATTTCAGAGTTATGGAATTATTTAGTAGAAAAATGATGGTTTCGGGGTGCCTGGGTGGCTCAGTGGGTTGAACCTCTTCCTTTGGCTCAGGTCATGCCCTGCATCAGGCTCTCTACTCAGCAGGGAGCCTGCTTCCAACCTCTCTCTCTCTGCCTGCTGCTCTGCTCTGTGATCTCTCTCTTTAATTAAAATCTTAAAAAAAAATAAAGAAAAATGACGGTTTCTTGAAAGTTAAATGAAATAGCCTGTAAAACCATTTGGGCTCAGGGGCCATGTCAACTACTTTTTCAACACTCTGCCTACTCTCAGTTTTTTTCAGAGTTGTTAGTCTGCTCAGATTTCTCCTTCCTTCCTCTCTTTTCTCTTCTCTTTTCTTTCTTTCTAAGATTTATTTATTTATTTTAAAGAATTTATTTATTTAGAGAGAAAGAGAGACAGAAGGGGCGGGGCAGAACGAGAGGGAGAGAGAGTCTCAAGCACACTCTGTGCTGGGTAAGGAGCTGGAGACAGGCTTGATCCAGCACCCTGAGACGAGGACCTGAGCCAAAACCCACAGGCAGAGGCTTAACTGACTGAGCCCTCCAGGTACCCCCCCCATCCCCCCACCATTAATTTCTTAAGAAAATTTGGACAGTTTATATTTTTCCAGAAAACCACGTTATCAAACATTTCAAATTTAGCATTACAGAATTATACATATTCTCCACGATTTAAAGTAACTTCCATATCTTTGTTTATATCCCTTTGCTGATTCCTGATTCTCAGTATCTGTTTTCTCTTTTCCCTTGATCACGTTATCTAGACATTTGTTTATTTTACCATGTTCTCTATCTTGTTTTCTGATTAGTGAATGCCTACTTTTTATATTGATTTATGCTTTTCTCCTGCTTTTCTTAGTTTTGCTGTCATTGCAAGGAACATTTTCCCTTTCTGTTAAGGTTGAAATCAGAAAAGTGAATTTTTTTTCCCCTAGAAAAATTTCATGATGTTTTATTAACAAGATTATCAACACTGTGGCAAAGGCTTCCATGATCCTCTATCAATTAATCCATTTACACATTCAGTAAAGCAAATTTATTTTTTACAAAGGGTGTGCTACTGAATGGTTACATTAAACGTCTTTAGAGATATTTGGGCTATTATGGAAGATCAGTTTGTAATTCATATCAAGCATTGCAGGTAGCAGTTTCAATTTTCTATCACCATCTGGGCTGTCAATTTCCGTGTGCACACACATAGAAGAGCCCATCTTCATTTATCTTCCATTTGCAATCAAAAACTCTGTTTAGCCTAATACTTCTCAATATGATCTGTGTCCCACTGTGCTATTTCAGAATAATGATAGCTCAGGATTTAGGGCTGTGGAGGCCGAGTCTTACATGGAAACATTTTTAATAGAGAAAAGGCAATTAAAACAACAACGGTTGATTTGGCAACTAAGTTTTCAACTGTTGGATAAGAGCTAAATGAGTCAGAAATTTGGAGAAAACATCCAAGTGCTTGAGAAACCCACAGTTCTTGCACCAGTGATGAGCAAGATGCTTTTCTTGTGATTGTGAAAATCCTTATCACAGCTGCTCAGAAAAAGGTAAGATCGGTATTACTGTCTCCATTTTACAGACTAGGAGCCTTGCTTGGGAGAAGTGAAATCACTTACCTTCCGGCACATAACTAGTAAATAAGTAGGTTTGTATTCAAACTGAGGTTTCTCAGAATCCAAAACCCACACCCCATCCTCTTCTTGGCAGTTTTCCAACTTCAGGAGGATAGGACTAACTTTATGTCTGATTTTTTTCTATGAGTCTGAATCTGGATACTTTCTCCTGACCTGGCCAATACCGGACTAGCTTTTCTATCACCTGTTCTGTGTATTAGGCTTTCACAAAAGATTTCCTTTGAAGAGAGAGTCTTTTTTTTTTTTTTTAAAGACTTTATTTATTTATTTATTTGACAGAAAGGGAGAGAGAGAGAGAGATCACAAGCAAGGGGAGTGGCAGGCAAAGGGAGAGGGACAAGCAGACTTCTTGCTGAGCAAAGAGCCTGATGTGACCCTAGATTCCAGGACCTGGAATCATGACCTGAGCTAAAGGCAGTTGCTTAACTGACTGAGCCACCCAGGTACCCCTGAAGAAAGAGGCTTGTGAATGTCTTTGCCTTCCACCATTAAAAATCATTCTAACTAGAGTTCTAGTTTCAGTCAAAGTATTGGGTTAGCCCCTCTGCTGATAGGGGACTCCGTCTCCCCCCACCAAGCTGGGTAGATGCACCAGAAGTTCTGTAGTGCCCACGTATGAAAACTCAGGCAACTGATCTACCCAGTGAGCTGAGCTAAGAAATGGTGGGAGAAGCAAAATTTGGGGTGATATTGAAGACTTGTTCTCCTTCCCCATGACTCTCAACTCTGACCTCCTATTCCCCACATCATGGGAGCAATAGCCGAAACCCAGTTCTTATGGGTGTGGCTACCAAACTGGTGTTCTCCCAGTCTTGGAGTGAGAGTGACACCAAGGTCAAAGATCAAACAGCAACCTTGAAAGCCATTTCAGGGAAGATACAAGGTCCACATCCCAGTGATGGTTTGGTTGAGAAGGTCTCTTTGAGGAATTGCTTTGTTTTTTCTCATGGTCAAAATGAATGTAAAGACTTGCATTACTGGATTTCTGCTTCCCATTTGAAAGGTTAGAGGGAGTTCCACCAAAGGATACCCAGCCAACAAGCCACTGATGGGTCTTCTCTGGGCTGGATCTGAAAGAAGAGAAGCTCACACATGCATTACACCTAGGTTGTGGACAGCCTGAGGACGGGGTGGGGGCCACAGACTGCCCCTAGTCACGTGGGCAAGAGAGAATTTTTGATGCAGGGGCTCAGTGGAAACTTCACTGAAAACAGTCTTAAACCAACAGAAAACAGTCTTAAAAACTGATAGTTGGAATTTTCATCATTTGAGCTTTTGTTAAAATAAGGTAATATTTTGATGGATCTTTAAAGGGCAACTTGACAAATACAGAAAATATTCTAGACAGTTTTGGTTACCTTTTTTTAACTGAAAGAGACACGGATAGAAAAAGAAATGAAATGGCGCAGTGTGTGCACCCGATACTTAGCCAGTAATAATAAATAGTGCTGCTATTTATTAGCATCTGCCGTGTACTAGAGGGTTGGCACAGTCAAACAAGCCTGATGAAGAAATGGAGACCCGGATACAGCAAGGGGCTTGCTCAATGTGGCTCAGGTTGTAAATGGTAGAAGGGGTTTTAAATCCAGGGCCCAGACACTTCCCATAATGCAACACTGCTCTCACCATAGGCATAGGTTGTCTTCAAGACTGGATATCAGAAATTTCCTCATTTTTATCCAATAGGTCCCCCTTGAAGGCACCTGTTGGCTCCAAGAGCTGGTATCCATGAAGGTAGATGCCTTCAGCATCCAGTCTGATAAAAACAAGTTGCGTACATCCCAAACCATCTGGTCTAGGACCTCTTCAGTGGGGCCAGGCAAGGGAGGCCTCTGCAGAGGGTGGGCGGGGACATGCGGGACTGGAGCAGGTGTGGGGCCTGAGTGCAGTGAGGAGGGCATCAGTGTCCATGGGGTGGTGGTCTGGTGAGTAGAATCAGGACATGTCCTAGAGTCTGGGAGCCCATGTGGCAGAGAGAAGTGTGAACATAGGGACTCTGAGAGAGAGTAGGATGAGGATAGTGGGCTAGCATAGGATGTGGGAGCCCTCACAGGCATCTGTAGCAATAGGGAGTCTAGTGGGGGTTGGAGCCCCAGTATACGCAGCATGTACACAGTGGGGGAATATTTGAGCTGCTCAGCCCCTGAGGTTTCAGGACCAGAGTTAGGTCTGCGTTTTCTGGTTTAGTTCCCTTGCTGGTTTAGTTCCCTTTGATCTGAGCACCTCTCAGGAATCTCCTATTTCCCCTCCCCCACCCCTCCCCCACAGAAGCTGGGAAGTCAGGCAGGAGCCTGTGGCTACCAGAGGATGACACCCAGACACACAGAGACCACAAACACCCTGAAAAGCAACAAAAGAGGTCTGCTATGTGGGAGGGACAGCCAGACAGTGTGTCCTGGCCTCATGGTGCCGGGACAATCATTAGCTTTGTTTCATTCAAGTTGATGGGAAACAGCAGGAAATCACACTCAGACTTCCAGAGGCTTCTATTGGATATACCCCCAATCTACTTCTCCATTTATAATTACATGTATTAACAAGTTCATGGCGGTGATACATGAAGAAGCATATTATGTAATCAGATTGTCTTTGATGGTATAGTTAATGCTAATGTGATGATTATGTGTGAACATTTAAATATATGACACTCATTATCAAAAATTGATTTAAGGACCAGACACTAGTCCCCCTCTCTCCCCCCAGATTCTTTTATGTTCTTTGTCTGTATGTTCTTACTAATTCAGTAGGATGGCATGTGCCTAACTCATTCTTTAATGAAAGGACCTGGCTGGCATTCTGTTTGCTGTGACAGCCGGTTGTCCTCAGATCTTCTCTGGAATCACTGGGACAAAAGCTGACCCAAAAGTCCTTCTCTGGGATACACCCTGCTCCTGCCCTTGGGAACTGAAATAAATAAAAACTAGAAACTTAGGGGGCAGCCTCTGGCCTGAGGCAAGAGGAAGTTTGAGTCTGGGGTCTATCTCTAAGTATCCATCTGACCCCACACAAGCCGTTTAACCCCTCCACGATTCACTTGTAATGTAAGTAGAGAAAATGTCAGCCCCTAGAAGACAGGATACATAAATCATGGTGTGTACAATAAAATGCCATGCAGCTCTTAGGAAGACTAGGGCAGGTAGATCTCTTTGTTTTGGCAGGTCCAAGATCTGTTGCTTGAAAAAAGACTTCACGGATACTACGATCTTATTTTTTTAAGAAGTAATTAAAATATGCATCTTGAGAAAAAGTATCTGGAGGAATCGGTGCCACGCCATTACTGATATTTAACTCTGACAGGTGAGATTATGGATGATTTTTCCTTCTTAGACGAAATATTTCTGTAATATTTTGAACATTTTATAATATGCAAATATTTTGCTTTTAGGCAGGGGAAAAATGTAAACAAAAATTTACAAATAAACTAGAGGAAAATCCAGATGTTCCTTATGTTCCCTTCATGCTCCAAATAACACTTAACAAAATTTATTTATTTGAGAGTGAGAGCAAGTGAGTGTGGGGGAGGGGTGGAGGGAAAGAATCTCAAGCCGACGCCACACTGAACGTGGAGGTCAATGTGGGGCTCGATCTCACGACCCTGAGATCAGGAGCTGAAGTCAAGGGCTGGTTAATCAACTGACTGAGCCATCCAGGTGCCCCCAATAACACTTTCCTGAGGCCATTGTCCTTTTTGCGGCTATGTGCTTTCATGGAAAGTGGGGGCAAACGGGGTCTTTGAGAGTCTTTGAGAACTTTGTTAATTGCAGTACAAAATCAGGACTGGAGCAACAGGAATTAAGTGCTTGTGTATGGTCTGTGTAAAACGTACATGAATAGGGACGTCCGGGTGGCTCAGCGGGTTGAGTGGCTGCCTTCGTGTAGGGTCGTGATCCTGGGATCCTGGGTCTGAGTCCCGCATGGGGCTCCTTGCTCAGCAGGGAGCCTGCTTCTCCCTCCTTCTGCCACTCCTGCTGCTTGTGTTTTCTCTCTGATTTAAAAATGAATAATTAAATATTTAAAAAACATACATGAGCAATGTTTTACCCTGTGGGTGACCACAGGACAGGATGCTTATTGAAACACTCATTCAAATGTTATCCTCTGGCTCATGAGAATGAGTGGTGTTTTCCTCCTTCGGTGCTGAGCCGCCACTGAACCACCCCCATGCAGGGCTCTCTGGGCTTAACAGCTTTAGCGTTTCAGAGTCAAAATGGCACCTGCCAGGCACATGGGAGGTGAACCCCCAGTCCGTCTTGGCTTTGTCTGGGGACGTAGGTCCTTGGAGCAGCTGAAGGAGGTTGCAGAAGTGGTTTGGGCCAGAAGATGCCCTTGGGTTCCCCCAGGACTAGGAAGAGAATGGACTTGTGTATGTGATTGGGAGGGGGCGGGTTATGGTCCACAAATGCTGTGGTCCTGGGTCCTACTGACCTACTGCCGCCAGAGGCAGGGATGGCTTCGGGCTGCTCTAGACAGATGACTAAACCCAAGGTCTGGGGTGGAGAGGGAGAGGGAGTCTCTGGCTGACCCTTCACTGCATGGAGTGGGTGCCGGGGAGAACCTCTGTGCTTAGCCAGGCAGCGGGGCTGACGGCCAGCCCCACGGGAGTTCTGCTTAGCAGAAGGAACGATGGTGGGGCGCCTGGATGGCTCAGTTGGTTAAGCATCTGTCTTTGGCTCAGGTCATGATTCCAGGGTCCTGGGATGGTGTCTTGGGTCAGGCTCCCTGCTCAGTGCTTCTCCCCCTCCCTCTACCCCTATGCCCTGCTTGTGCTCTTTCTCTCTCTTGCAAATAAATAAATAAAATCTCAAAAAAAAAAAAAAAAAAAGGAACAATGGTAACAGAGCAAACCCTATACACTCAAGATGGGCCTTATCCCCCTTTTTTTGGGCACCAGACAATCCCCAGGATGTCACATGACCTTCCTAAACAAACCTCTGCTTTCGAACCATGACTGAGATGGAATTTCTAGTCATGTAGCATGAGGGCTCAGAGCCAGATCTAACTTAGTTAATTTATTTATTTTTCCTTTAAAGAAAGTGATGTGGCCCTTTTCTTATTGTCATCTGAGTATCGTGGAGCACATTTACAGCTATCATGTACTCTTGAGCTCCCCTGCAAAGACCTGGCCCTGTCCCAGGCACTTCCTGGGCTTTTTTCTTTTCTTTTTTTTTTAAAGATTTTATTTATTTATTTGACAGAGATCACAAGTAGGCAGAGAGGCAGAGGAAGGGAAGCAGGATCCCTGCTGAGCAGAGAGCCCGATGAGGGGCTCGATCCCAGGACCCTGGGATCATGACCTGAGCCGAAGGCAGAGGCTTAACCCACTGAGCCACCCAGGCACCCTCCTGGGCTTTTTTCAAGCTGGATTTTAGCAGGTGCTCAAATATGGTGGGATAGGAGACTTCTTGTTACTGCCTGTCCCAAGTAGGTCACTGCATGTGACACGTAAAATTGGTAATCACGCTGAGGGACACCCCTGTACGCCAAACATCAGTAACCAGTATCACGGCCCTTCCATGGCTCGTACTATCGCTGCGGTGTCCCCATCACCTGAGTCCTCCCTGCTGTCCTCGCTCTTAGCCATCGGTCCCTGCAGTAGAAAGCCTGTGTCTTGTTACTTTGGGCTTGGTCTGCCATTTGGCTCATACTGGCCACTTGGCAAATGCTATACAGAATGATTGGGCTCCCGGATGATCTTCTGTGAGCATCTCCTGGGAGCACACATCTCTCTCTGAATTAACGGATGATACGGTGAGTCCCTACCACGTGTCTAGGACTGCACGAATCTGCATCATCTCGCCCGCCTGGAACCAGCACAGGTGCCTCACCTTGGCCCTTGACATTGCCAGCAGCAAGTCCTCGACTCTCCCAGGAGTGTGAAAGGGAAAGGAACCGAGGAAGATGGACCCTGACACCCAGGTCTCTTTCTTCATGCCTTTCTTATGCCAACTGAAAAGAAATTTAGATTTCAAGGGAGATTCCCAGCCTCTGCCTGCCGCCATCCACCCTTAGTCTGAGGAGCAGAGGTAGACTCCGGCTGCAGAATCCAGGAGGGCTCTAGGACTTTCCATTGGGGATGAACACCACAGGTTGGAGGCTTTGAACATGATGCGTACTGAAAGCCACTTGTTCAAATGCCTAATTCCCTCCTTGGAAGATCATTGTTTTCATCAGGCGATCGTTCATGGTACATGAGTCAGGTGGCAGTTCAGGCCTTGAACTCGCCGAGTGGGATCATTTTGCTGTCATGTCATCCCTGCTCTCTGGCTTTGCAGCTCAAGGCACTGTCATGTCATAGGCAAAGCCCCAGGAGGAGCTCTGTCTGCTGTGTGGGCTCTGTCTACTCCCTGCATCACAGCTTCCAGGAAAGATGGGTCCTCTTGTGCCAGGACCTGCAGGGTGGAAAGCCAGGAGCAAAGGAATAGAGTGGGGTTAAAGGGGGTACTGGGAGTTGGTTGTAGAGAGCCCAGATGCAGGAAAGACTTAGACACCAAAGGCTGAGATGGAACAGGGAGATGGCAATCAGGAGCCAGACATGTTAAGTAGCTGGACTGGACAGGACCAGAATCCCAACAACTAACACTTACTGTGTGCCAGGAACTGTGCTAATCATGGAGCTTTACGTGGATTATCTCACTTCAGCCTCAGCAATCCTGTGATGTAGGTGCCATTAGTGTCTCCTAAAGGCGAGGGAACTGAGCCCAGAGAGGTTAAGTAACTTGTGCAGTGTCACAGAGCCTGTAAGCTGGGGTTTGCACCTAATTTGATTCCAGAGCCTACAAAAAAACTCTATAATATATTGTCTTCTTGCGGGGTGGGGGGGGGGGGAGGCACACACCAGAAACAAAATGTCCTAGACCCCGGAGCAGTCAGGTTCTTTTAGGAAATAATTTCCATCCTTTTAGCTGAAAAAGTTGACACTGGCCTTCGAGGCTGTGTCTAGCCTTACATCGCAGAGAAAAGATTTAGTGATAAACCTCTTCACTGGAGGAATCCTGCATACAGTTATTCCCACAACCTCTAAAAAACACCCAGTGGACTTCGCATCTGCCCAAAGCCAAGGGCATGCTTAGCACAGATAGCAAGACAGCTGCTTGCCTGGCCATCCTGGGAAAACGATGATTATTTAAACGATGCCTGCTCGTGGTTGACAAGTGGGGGTGGGGTAGAAATTTCCACAGGGAAAAATATGCAAACTTCCTGAAGAGACTAGGCGAACAGACCCGGTGTAGGAAACCAGTGACCATGGTCAAGGCGTTCCAGAGCGTGTATTCTCAGTGGAAAGACACCTCACCTCATGAATGTTTGGGGAATAAAAGAGGTCAAATTCTAACCAGTTGTCCCCCTTCTGACCTAAGCTCTTTCGACTGACATGAGGGACGAGGCATCGCAGAATCTTTTCTTTTTTCCTTCGTGCCGAAATGGGGTGGGGGGCCCTTCTCTGGCCCGGGTTATACTGCGAGCGGGAAACCAGGAGTGACTGGAGAGTGGTGGATCAAAGTGCAGGCGTCTGCCACTATTTCCCGGAGGGGGCATCTGTTTGCAATCACCCCCGATGCCAGCAAACCCTGCTGTGCCTGCCCACGCTCCTGTGTAACGGTGCTGGAGAGTGGTGACATGGAGTCAGCCTTCTCTCCTGCTGGCAGGTGTCTTTGACCTTGAAAGTCCAACTGCAGGCGACATCCAGCCTCTGACAGCAGCATACCGGAGCAGGAAGCCTAGGATGTCAGTGCCTTCATGGCACAGGCTGACACAGCACTGAAAATCACTTCCTCTTCTTTCCTGGCCCCTCTCCAGGCTGGGAGCGGTCCTTTCTGATCTGAATCTTGCCCCCCACCATCCCTCCCAAGGTGAGCCTTGCGCTGCAACTCAGACTTCCGCCGCTTAGAAACCCTGACCTCCAGGGGGCAGCAGATGCCTGTGGCAAGTGGAAAATGTCTGTGATAGCTTGTTGTCTTTAAAAATTGTACAAATTCTGCCATATACTTGATGTTACATATGCATTTGTTTTAATTTAAAATATCTTTAAAACTGTTACAGTTTTTCCTTCCAAGTCTTTGACTGGAATAAATTCTCCAGAAAACGTACATGCTTCTCTCAGGGTTTTGCACCCCCCTAGCCCTCCACTGAGCACACTCTGGGGTGCATAGGTAGGCTGATGCCCCAGGCTGCGTCATTCAAGGCCTTCTCAAGTGTTCTTGATTCCTATTCCCGACTTTTCCCCTCAGGAGACCCCAGTCAGACCCAGACCCTGATTTTTGAGGAAGCCTGTGAAGCAGGGACCTTGTCTGTCCACCGTCTGCCCTCAGAGTCAGAGCGGGTGATTCCTTAAGGGTGTCTGCCTCCAGACACCCCTCTCTCAGGACCCTGGAACCTCCAGGATGTCATACTCGGGATGGCCAGTAGATGGCACCAAGCTTTCTACCAGAGCTGCCGGCAGGTTTGTGGTTTGTGTCTGGATTGACAGCAGGAAAACAGACAGACTTCCTCAGGCCATATTGCTGACTCTCCCTCTCAGCTCTGCCATTCCAGGGTGCCCATTCAGCCTTTAGGGAGAGTAACAAGTGAGAATAAAGAAAGCCAGGAGGGTTATGATTTCTGTGTATTTGGGGACGTCAGGATGCTGGCTGATTCATTTCCAGTAGAACCCCAGGATTTCCCCCGTAGTCTCAGAGAGGCTCCGGGGAACATAGACAAGGAGGTTCGACACCAGGCGATGGAAGAGACTTTCTGTTAAGCAATAGGGTATTTTATCAGAGGAATGTGGAACCTGAAGGTAAGAAATGATAATATACTGAAATACTACCACTGGGGCCACCATTACCATCACCACCATCACCATTGCCACCACAATCACCGCCACCACCACCACCACCAACACCGTCACCACCACCTTCATCACCACCACCATCACCACCACCACCGTCAACATCCCCACCACCACCACTGCCATCATCAACACCACTATCAACACCATCACCACCATCGCCAACACCACCACCACCACCATCATCACTATCAACATTATCAACACCACCATCATCACTACCATAGGCATCCTCCCTCTCCACCATATGTTTAGAGCTTTGAAGACTGGAGAATACCTTACATGTTTTACATAGTTTCTATCACTTAGTCTGTACCAGAGACATTTCTTAGGGTTTGGTAACACAGGGGGCTTGAAGAGATGATCTGGTAGGAGAACTAAGTTTTCTGTGTACATAGTATACTTGTCCCTTTTCATTGGAGACCCCCAGCAGACCAGAAGAAGGGTGACTGTGGGTGCCCCCAGTGTGAGAAGAAAAGACCCATTGTGCTTTAGAAGGAGAGGGAGAGCAGGTAATAGAGGAGAAAGACCATACCTGTCACCCTCTGCCCCCAAGCTCCATATGGATAGCAACAGGTGACTTGAACTTAAAGAATGGATGGTTTTGCTCCTCTTGGGCACTGTGTACATGACTGATCATTAGCAAGACCTTTGAAGTTTATTCCCAAGGTCTTCCATTTGATATTTCTGGCAGGAAAACAGGATTATACGAAGACCTCAATACACAAAGCCACTCAAATGTTCATAATGGTGGCAAAGGACACAAAAGAGGGTCACTATAGATTCCCTTACGACAACATAGAAGGCCTGCTACAACCAGGCTTCCAGAAAGATCCCACACAAGGAGGATTTTATCTGAACATTAGTAGGAAATGAATTCCAGGCCTCTTATTGCTGAAAGACCCAAGATATTCCTATAGGTCATATCTGCCCTCAAACCATGAACATTCTGAATGAATAAGTATCCTGGGCTCAGCAGAGAAGCTCTGCACGCCTTGTTTAGAAGGCCATCTTTCTCAAGGGAAAACTTGTATAAAGGAGTTGGTTCCCCCCCCGCCATACCATCTGCTGGTTTGGGTAGCTAGAGGCCTGTCTTTATTTAGTGTCATGTACGTATGTCAGTGTGAGGACAGATCTGTATGACTCTGCTGTGAGCGTGCCCATGGGATAGGTACTGTTCAAGGTGGAAGACAGACAATATATGTCTATTACTCTAGTTTTATGCATGTAATATCACAGGCAAATATAGACACCTGGACATTATCAAACCAAAATTAAAAACTCATTGGCAAAAATGATAGTATTTCCACAGATTGCTTATAAATCTTCAATAGCTAATTCTCCTTGAGCATCGCATCAAATGTTCACTTTCTTTTTAATGTCTCATTAGGAAGGAAATTTATTGCCCAACTATTGAACTATGTCAATTTTTCAAAAACATTGTGTGAATAGTTCCAGGAACCACATGCTTGATTTTATATTAGCTTTATGCCACTGAACAGGAAGAAGCTTGGTTTTTCCAATGATGAAATGACACTAATCATGAAATTAAAGGAGATAGCATGTATGTGGTTGGAAGAGACAGCAGTTTCCCATAAACTTATCCTAGCCCTGGCTCCCTTTGATAAGTTAGAATGATGTCACTCCCGCCAGGGCCAGGGCGCATGCATTTCCCCTACACCCCCCACCCCAGCACCCTCTTCCCCTATCTAAATGTGGATCCAAAGAGAAGTCTTCAGAGGAACCAGATTCTTATGATGGGGTGTGTTCCCCAGCTGTGCTTGTTTGCCTGCCACGGTGGGAAGAGCTTACGAAGGTCCAGGAAGGAAAAGAAAAATGTTAAACAAAAATCAATGGATTGCATATGGTGCCCGTTAAAAGTAATAAATAGGCAGAAGATGAAGGGCCAGGCTTACACATGTGAACTTGACTCTGCAAGGGTCCTGGCATCCAGAGGGAGTGGGAATGGCTGCTTCCTGTCCCTGTGGCCCAGCCTTGGACCACACCCAAGGGGCAAGAGCTTCACTGAGCAACTGGAGGGGGCGGTTCGAGGAGGAGGAGGGAGTAGGGAAACTTGAGGGTTTGCCTGCCCTAGTCCCCATTTTTTCTGCAGGCTCTTCAGACAGGAGAATGACTCATCCAGGTGGCTTCCAATCGAGCAAGAGGGAAATATGTGAGTGGTTGCAAACACTTTGGAAAACCAGGAGAACATGGAAGGTGAGATTCTAGAACACTGAAATCCAAGTCTCTACTCATAGTTGAAAATGAGACTGGCCATGTTTGGCCAACTAATCGAGACTAATACATGCCCCAATGTATGGCTTTTCCTCCCTGTTCTATCATGTTGAAGATATATATATTTCCATACATGTTTATATATCCCCACATATTTTATATATACATATGTGAATGTATGTATCTACAAGATTTCTATAATCTAATCTACCATCTCTGTCTGAGCCCCACAATACTCACATAGAACCAGAATGGAGGAGAATCTCTTCAGGATGACATAGAGGGTGGGGCATGGAAAACTAGACATGAGCCTCACTTTCCCTCCCAGCTCTTTGATTTATGATTTGGTCCTTAATTAAGGATTACTTGGACAAATGCCTTTCCCTTAAAAAAAATCATCTATCTCTATCAATACGCTGCTACTAATGATGTTCATTTGTTTAATATATTTTCCAGTATCTGCTTGACCAAAGACCCTGAGAAGTACAAGAGAAGGATTCCCACACAAGCAACTAGTATTTGAATGAATAGATGTAGGATACTATTTTGAAACTATAATTTGAAATTGTATATATGTTTTCATGTATGTCTATGTTTGTGTTTATACATGTGCTTATAATTGTGAATTCTAATTTTTAAAAAAAGATTAGTTTTTTTTATTTTAAAATTTAATTTAATCTTTTAATTAACATATAATGTATTATTTGTCCCAAGGGTATGGGTCTGTGAATCATCAGACTTACACATTTCACAGCACTCACCATAGCACATACCCTCCCCAATTCCCATAACCTAGCCACTCTATCCCTATCCTCTACCCCCCAGCAACCCTCAGTTTTTTCGTGAGATTAAGGGTCTCTTATTGTTTGCTTCTCTCTCGAGCCCATCTTGTTTCATTTTTTCCCTCCCTAGCCCCCATGACTTCTGACCCTGCCTCTCAAATTCCTCATATCAGAGAGATCATATGATAACGGTCTTTCTCTGATTGACTTACTTTGCTTAGCATAATATCCTCTAGTTCCATCCATGCCATTGCAAATGGCGAGATTTCATTTATTTTCGATGGCTGCATAGTATTCAATTGTGTGTGTGTGTGTGTGTGTGTGTACACACACTACTTCTTTATCCATTCATTTGTTGATGGACATCTAGGTTCGTTCCATAGTTTGGCTATTGTGGACATTGCTGCTATAAACACTGGGGTGCACATGCCCCTTCGGATCACTACATTTGTATCTTTAGGGTAAATACCCAGTAGTGAGATTGTTGGGTTGTAGGGTAGCTCTATTTTCAACTTTTTGAGGAACCTCCATACTGTTTTCCAGAGTGGCTGCACCAGCTTGCATTCCCAACAACAGTGTAAGAGGGTTCCCCTTTCTCTGTATCCTCACCAACATCTGTTGTTTCCTGACTTGTTAATTTTAGCCATTCTGACTGGTGTGAGGTGGTATCTCATTGCGGTTTTGATCTGTATTTCCCTGATGCCAAGTGATGTAGAGCACTTTTTCATGTGTCTGTTGGCCATTTGGATGTCTTCTTTGCAGACATGTCTGTTCATGTCTTCTGCCCATTTCTTGGTTGGATTATTTGTTCTTTGAATATTGAGTTTCATAAGTTCTTTATAGATTTTGCATACCAGCCCTTTATCTGATATGTCATTTGCAAATATCTTCTCTCATTCTGTCAGTTGTCTTTTGGTTTTGTTGACTGTTTCCTGTGCTGTGCAAAAGCTTTTGATCTTGACAAAGTCCCAATAGTTCATTTTTGCCCTTGCTTCCCTTTCCTTTGGTGATTTTTCTAGGAAGAAGTTGCTGTAGCTGAGGTCGAAGAGGTTGCTGCCTCTGTTCTCCTCAAGGATTTTGATGGATTCCTGTCTCACATTGAGGTCTTTCATCCATTGAGTCTATTTTTGTGTGTGGTATAAGGAAATGGTCCAGTTTCATTCTTCTGCATGTGGCTGTCCTGTTTTCCCAACACCATTTGTGGAAGAGACTGTCTTTTTTCCTTTGGACATTGTTTCCTGCTTTGTCAAAGATTAGTTGACCATAGAGCTGAGGGTAATTTCTGGGCTCTCTATTCTGTTCCATTGATCTATGTGTCTGTTTTTGTGCCAGTATCAAACTGTCTTGAAGATGACAGCTTTGTAATAGAGCTTGAAGTCTGGAATTGGGATGCCACCAACTTTGGCTTTCTTTTTCAACATTCCTCTGGTTATTCAGGGTCTTTTCTGGTTCCATATAAATTTTAGGATTATTTGTTCCATTTCTTTGAAAAAAAAAATGATGGTACTTTGATAGGGATTGCATTAAATGTATAGATTGCTTTAGGTAGCATAGACATTTTCACAATATTTGTTCTTCCAATCCATGAGCATGGAACATTTTTCCATTTCTTTGTGTCTTCCTCAATTTCTTTCATGAGTACTTTATAGTTTTCTGAGTACAGATTCTTTGCCTCTTTGGTTAGGTTTATTCCTAGGCATCTTATGGTTTTGGGTGCAATTGTAAATGGGATCAACTCCTTGATTTCTCTTTCTTCTCTCTTGTTGTTGATGTATAGAAAGGCAACTGATTTCTGTGCATTGATTTTATATCCTGACACTCTGAATTCCTGTACAAGTTCTAGCAGATTTGTAGTGGAGTCTTTTGTGTTTTCCACATAAAGTGTCATATCATCTGCTGAGAGTGATAGTTTGACTTCTTCTTTGCCAATTTGGATGCCTTTAATTTCTTTTTACTGTCTGATTGCTGAGGCTAGGACTTCTAATACTATGTTGAATAGCAGTGGTGGTAATGGACATCCCTGCCATGTTCCTGACCTTAGCGGAAAAGCTCTCAGTTTTTCTCCGTTGAGAATGATATTTGCTGTGTTTTTTCATAGATGGCTTTGATGGTATTGAGGTATGTACCCTCTATCCCTACACTTTGAAGAGTTATTGTCAAATGATTTTTCAGAATCTATTGAGAGTATCATATGGTTCTTGTTCTTGCTTTTATTAATGTGTTGTATCCCATTGATTGACTTGTGGATGTTGAACCAATCTTGTAGCCCTGGAATAAATCCCACTTGGTTGTGGTGAATAATCCTTTTAATGTACTGTTGGATCCTCTTGGCTATAGTTTGGTGAGAATTTTCGCATCTGTGTTCATCAAAGATATCGGTCTGTAATTCTCTCTTTTGATGGGGTCTTTGTGTGGTTTTGGGATCATGGTAATGCTGGCCTCATAAAATGAGTTTGGCAGTTTTCCTTCCATTTCTATATTTTGGAACAGTTTCAGGAGAATAGGTATTAATTCTTCTTTAAATGTTTGTTAGAATTCCCCTGGGAAGCCATCTGGCCCTGGGCTCTTGTTTGTTGTGAGATTTTTGATGACTGCTTCAATCTCCTTACTGGTTATAGGTCTTCAAACTCCTTACTGGTTATGGGTCTGTTCAGGTTTTCTATTTCTTCCTGGTTCAGTTTTGGTAGCTTATGTGTCTCTAGGAATGCATCTATTTCTTCCGGACTGTCATAATATTGCTCATCATATGTTCTTATAATTGTTTGTATTTCTTTGGTGTTGGTTGTGATCTCTCCTCTTTCATTCATGATTTCATTTATTTGGGTCCTTTCTCTTTTCTTTTTGATAAGTCTGGCCAGGGGTTTATCAATCTTATTAATTCCTTCAAAGAACCAGCTCCTGGTTTTGTTGATCTGTTGTACTGTTCTTTTGCTTTCTATTTCATTGATTTCTGATCGGATCTTTATTATTTCTCTTCTCCTGCTGGGTTTAGGCTTTCTTTGCTATTCTTTCTCCAGCTCCTTTAGGTGTAGGATTAGGTTGTGTACTTGAGACCTTTCTTGTTTCTTGAGAAAGGCTTGTATCACTATGTACTTTCCTCTCAGGACCATATTTGCTGTGTCCCAAAGATTTGGAACAGTTTTGTTTTCATTATCATTTGTTTCCATGATTTTTTTCAATTCTTCTTTAACTTTCTGGTTGACCCATTCATTCTTTAGTAGAATGCTCTTTAGCCTCCATGTATTTGAGTTCTTTCCAAGTTTCCTCTTGTGATTGAGTTCTAGCTTCAGAGCATTGTGGTCTGAAAATATGCAGGGAATGATCCCAATCTTTTGGTACCTGTTGGGACCTGATTTGTGACCCAGGATGTGATCTATTCTGAAGAATGTTCCATGTGCTCTAGAAAAGAATGTGTATTCTGTTTGCTCTGTTCTGAATATATCTGTGATGTCCATCTGGTCCAGTGTGTCATTTAAAGCCTTTATTTCCTTGTTGATCTTTTGCTTAGATGATCTGTCCATTTCAATGAAGGGGGGTGTTAATTCCCTATTACTATATTATTGTTGATGTGTTTCTTTCTTTCTTTTTTTTTTGTTATTAATTGGTTTATATAACTGGCTGCTCCCATATTAGGGACATAGATATTTAAAATTGTTAGATCTTCTTGTTGAACAGACCCTTCAAGTATGATTTAGTGTCCTTCCTCATCTCTTATTATAGTCTTTGGCTTAAAATTTATCTGATATAAGGATTGCCACCCCAGTTTTCTTTTGATGTCCATTAGCATGGTAAATTGTTTTCCACCCCCCTCACTTTAAATCTGGAGGTTTCTTTGAGTCTGAAATGTTTTTTGTAGACAGCATATCGATGGGTCTTTTTTTTTTAATCCATTCTGATACACTGTGTCTTTTGATTGGGGCATTTAGCTCATTTACATTCAGGGTAACTATTGAAAGATATGAATTTAGAGCCATTGGATTACCTGCAAGTTGATTGTTACTGTATATTATCTCTGCTCCTTTCTGGTCTGTTACTTTTTGGCTCTCTCTTTGCTTAGAGGACCCCTTTCAATATTTCTTGTACAGCTGGCTTGGTGTTTGCATATCTTTTAATTTTTGTTTGTCCTGGAAGCTTTTTATCTCCCCTTCTATTTTCAGTGACAGCCTAGTTGGTTATAGTAATCTTGGCTGCATATTTTTCTTGTTTAGTTCTCTGAATATATCATGCCAGTACTTTCTGGCCTGCCAGGTCTCTGTGGCTAAGTGCACTGCCAATCTAATATTTCTACTATTGTATGTTATAGACCTCTTGTCCCGCACTGCTTTCAGGATTTTCTCTTTGTTACTGAGACTTGTAAGTTTTACTATTAGATGATGGGATGTGGACCTATTTTTATTGATTTTGAGGGGGGTTCGCTGTGCCTCCTGGATTTTGATGTTCGTTCCCTTTGCCAAATTAGGGAAATTCTCTGCTATAATTTGCTCCAATATACCTTCTTTCCCTCTCTCTTTATCTTCTTCTCGGATCCCAATTATTCTAATATTGTTTTGTCTTATGGTATCACTTATCTCTCAAATTCTCCCCTAGTGGTCCAGTAGTTGTTTGTCTCTCTTTTGCTCAGCTTCTGAATTCTCTGTCATTTGGTCTTCTATATCACTAATTCTCTCTTCTGCCTCATTTATCCTAGCAATAAGAGTCTCTATTTTTGATTGCACCTCATTAATACCTTTTTTTGATTTCAACTTGGTTTGATTTTAGTTCTTTTATTTCTCCAGAAAAGGATTCTCTAATATCTTCCATTTTTTTTTTTTTAGCCCAGCTAGCACCTTGATAATCATCATTCTGAGCTCTAGTTCTGACATACTACTAATGTCCATATTGATTAGGTCCCTAGCTGTTGGTACTGTCTCTTCTTTTTCTTTGTGGTGAGGTTTTCTGCCTTGTCATTTTATCTAGATAAGAATAGATGAATGAGAGAACAAAATACCGAAAGGGTAGGAACTACCATGGAAAAATATACACTAACCAAATCAGAGGAGACCTGAAACCGGAGCGGGGGGGTGGAAGAAAGGGGAAGAAAAAAGAAAAAAATATAATATGTATTAGACTGGTGAATAGCACAGAGCCACACACTTGATTTTGAGTGTATTTTGGTCTGTTAGAAGAAACTACCTCCCAAAATTTTAAAGAAAGAAAAACTTATATATATATATATATACACAAAAATAAGGATAAACACGATGAAGGGATGGAATATGACTATAAAGATGAAAATTCTGAAGAATTTTAAAAATAGAATTGATAAGATAAGAAGTTGTTTGAAAAAAGAAAAAAAAAAAGGAGGAAAGAATGTGATTAGGCTGGAGACTAGAACAAAACCATGTGCTAGATTTAGGGTATATTTTGATTTGTTGGAAGAAATTGTATCCCAAAATTTTAAGGAAAAAAACCCTATATGTATGCAGAAAATAAGGTTAAATACAATGAAGGGATAAAATATGATTATAACAGTGAAAATTAAAAAAGATTTTAAAAAAGGTACTGATAAGATAAAATATTAAAAACCATAAAAGAGGAAAGAGTAAAAAAGTTAAAAAATAGAATAAGAAAAAAATAAAATTCAAAAAAATTAAAAAGTTGAACTTTGAAAGACTAAAGGATCATGGGAAAAAAGCCATGAATTCTATGTGTTGCTTTCCCCTAGCTCTGGAGTTCCAGTTCTCATTGATTGGTGAACTTGGTCTTGGCTGGATGTTCTTGCTGATCTTTTGGGGGTGGGCCATGTTGCCATGATTCTCAAACATCTTTGCCTGAGGCAGAATTGCACCGCCCTTGCCAGGGGCCAGGCTAAGCAATCTGCTCAGGTTCATTCTTGGAGCTTTTGTTCCCCGAATGCTTTCTGTACTGCTTTGGAGGATGGGAATGAAGATGGCGGCCTCCCAATCTCTGGCCCAGAGGAGCCGAGAGCTCAAGGCCCCACTCCTCAGTGCACCCTCAGAGAAAAGCAGTCAATCCCTCCCATCTCCCTGGTCTCAGGCGTGCTCTGTGCTCACCTGGTCTATGACAGAATGTTTCTATCTCTGGCGCATGGCCCCATTTGGAGTCTGCAAACCCAGCAGAATCCTTCAGTGCACTTCTGTGCCACTCTTCTCGGAGGAGGAAGGAGGGGGGTGTTCCTGGATCTACCACTTGTGGGGTCCCTGCTTGAAGAGCAGGGGCCTGACTGTGCTTTGGATCATGGTTTAAGGTAACCCCAAGCTGAGGGCCCGCTGCTCGGCTCTGTCTCTGTAGTCAGCTTCCCTGTTCTGATACCTGGCATCTGTGCCACACTCAGGCACCCCTGGTCTTTCTGTGACCCCACGGGACCTGAGACCACACTGTCCCTGCCAGGGCTCCACCCCTTGCTTAGCCTTTGGAGCGACATCCCTCAGAGGAGCAGACTTCTAAAGGTCCCAATTTTGTGCTCTGCTGCTCTACTGCTTGCCGGGAGCTGGTGCCCCCCATCCCCTCCGAGGTCTCTCTTCCCATATATCACCTTGGATTCACTTCTCCACACATCCTACCTTCTGGAAAGTGGTCGATTTTCTGTTCCTAGAATTGCTGCTCTTCTTCTCTTCCCTCTCTGGTTGAGTTTGTAGGTGTTCAGAATGGTTTGATAACTACTTAGTTGAACTCCTGGGACCTGATGATATTTCAGTCTCCTACTCCTCGGCCATCTTGCTCCTCCCTCAACATGATTCATTTTTTAATGCAGCAAAGACTAAAAAGGCTGAAAATATGACTGCTGAGATGATCCCAAAGATCTAAGATATAAAAGTTATGTATACCCATGAAAGTACTGAAAGGTGTGCTTCTCACACATCTGAAATATATATACCCAAACCCAAATTTGGACTTCTGGCAAAAAACCCCCAAATATGCTTCAATTTAAAAACCCTAGTGTATCTGTTTGCTGGGGCTGCATTAACAAATTACCACAAATGGGGAAGCATAAACAACAGAAGTTTACTCTCTCATGGTTCTGGACGCCCAAATCCAGCAGTCAGGTGTTGGCAGGGCTGTGTTCTCTTTGAGAACTTCTGGTGGTGGTTGCTGAAAATCCTTGCCTTCACCCTAGTCCATGCCTTCATTGGCACATGGCACTCTCCCTTTGTCTCCACCGTGTGAGGACATGAGTCATATTGGACTAAAATCCACCCTACAGGGGCACCTGGGTAGCTCAATGGGTTCAGTGTTTGAGTTCAGCTCAGGTCATGATTCCGGGGTCCTGGGATTGATCCCTGCATCGGGCTCCCTGCTCGGTGGGGAGTCTGCTTTTCCCCCTCCCTTTGCCTACCGCCCCTCTGCTTGTGCTCTCTCTCTGTCTCTCGAATGAATAAATAAAATATTAAAAAAAAAACCCAAAACCTAATCCAACCTACTCCAGTATGACCTCATCTTAACTTACACCTTAATTACAGCTGCAAAGACCTATTTCCAAATAAGGGCCCATTCCCAGGTATCATGGGTGAGGACACAGGCATATCTTTTTGGGAGACACAATTCAACCCATAATTGTTAATAATGCTCCTTTTCCCTCTAAGGGTCGTATGAGATTGTATGAGTGGAACCACTTAACATTTTCTTGTTTCAGGATATCCAGCTGGAGAAAAGCAGCCCAACATGCATCCCTATGGTTTTCTTCCCTCTGTGTTCAGGTAAGTGTAATAAGCATAAGTGGGAGGATCTTTAAAACCACACTCTCCAACATTGCCCCTGCTATCTTCCGAATGAATCCTAGGAAAGAACTTGGGTCTGAGGACTGCAAATGGTGTTTCTTGCCACACGATGACAGATGCCACAATTGGCATCATTTTGTCCCAATGCTGTTTGGGTCCACACACTTACAGCTACCTTCTGGATCAGGCCTAAGCAACTCCTTCTGCTGTTTTCACTGGGGGAAAAGTGTGCAAAGGTAATTTGAGGGCTTTTTTTCCCTGCATGAATGTTGTCTTGGAGAGAGCAGCAGGGCGAGTGATTTGAACTACAACATACATCTTGAAACTGTTCACTTCTCTTGATTCCACCAGCTCCAACTGCCATCACTCACTCAGCTTTGTCCATTCTTTTTTTTTTTTTAAAGATTTTTTTTTTTTGGGGGGGGGCAGTGGGGGAAGGGCAGAAGGAGAGGGAGAGAGGAGGAACACAAGCAGACCCCATGCTGAGTGTGGAACTCTACACAGGGCTCGGTCTCATGACCCTGAGATCAGACCTGAGCTGAAAGCAAGAGTTGGACGCTCACCCAACTGTCCCACCCAGGCGTCCCTGTCCATTCCTCACATGTGCTCAGATGGATTCCTTAAAAACCTCAATCAAATCATTTCATTTCCTTGTTTAAATTTTCTATGATCCTTTTCTCTGTCCTTCGCATTTAAATGAATCCGCAAGGCGTGGTCTACCTATTTTCAACATTTGTAAGGACATCTTGGAATCAGCCAATTCTTTTGGCCTGACTTGGGTTATGCACCTGACCCTATGGCCAGGACAGATGTGACCCTCTGATAACCAGATTTCTAGGATAGGGAAGGGGTCAGCACCATCCAGATCACATGCACTCCTGCAGGGGAGTACTGAGAACTTAAGGAAGATCAGTGAGCCATTGCTGGAAGAAAGGATGCCAGGCAGGCTGTGAAGACAAATGTCCACTCCATGACAGGGGGCCAGCATGCGTCTTTCTCTGCCAGCCATCTGGCAGAACTGGGACAAATGTAGTAGCCCCAGGTCTGTGGGGAGGTGGCTGGGCAGAAAAGACATGAGGCAAGTGTTTACTTAAGAGTAAACCACGAGGAAGATGTGGGAATAAGGAAGACAGGAAAATGAAGAGAAAAACAAAAACAAAATGAGCATTCGAAGCCCAGGGGAGGGTGCTACTCCCATTTTCTGGAGCATGTGCAGTCTGAGTTCTAGAAAGGCCCATTGCTTCTTGCTCTAGATCGCGTCCAGGGTTGCTCAGATGGGATGCGAGAGCTGCAGTGCAGGGAACCAGGTGGGTAGGAACTTCCCGCCTTTCTTCTTGGCTCTTTGTATTCACTTCCTGCGGGGTGGTGGGAGAGAGTCAGCCTGTTCTTTGGGTCGCCCTAGCCCAGAGAGGACTCCAGCACACACACTCCAGAGAGAGCATCGCCCATCTGACTGGAGATGGCGAGCAGTGATCTGACTGCACATCAGGCGGGGCAGTGAGGGTGGGAGTCCAGCCCGAGCTGCCGACACTAGAAACCCCACCATTCCTGGCTGGAGACGCTTCTGTTGGTGTAGCAGCTTTGCTCAAAGCCGCGTGTCTTCCTTCTGCAGCTCTGGTTTTCAGTTCTAGAGTTCTTTGTCATAATATGTTTACACTCGCAGGGTCAAAGGCTGAGTAAATATTTTGTGAGGCAGATTTGTATCTTAGGGAAGCTGAATATGCATGGGATAATGCTTTTGAGTTGGCAGTGGGGCCTCTGGTGAGGAAATCAGTGAGATTTCTACCCACAAAACAGCCTATGAAGGTTTGCTTGGGAAAGGGCTCCCAGATCCACTCTGAAGGTGGCCGTGAAACCACATGCTCTTGGATGTCAGGACTGGAGACAGCCCCAGAACCAGCCACATGTGTCTGCCTCATGCCTCCTCGTTGCCATCTCCCTACTCCTGAAATGAGACAGCCCACATGACCTGTGGTAAGGAACTGCCAGGTGGCCATGCTCAGCACAGGGTCCCGTCCAGAAGACATATCCGTGTGACACCCACAAAGCATTGAAAATGCATCTAAATTGTTACCAAAATCATACCAAGAGAAATAGAGACATGCGCCCAGTTCATAGCAAAATGTCCTCAAATAGCACTCCTCGAGGAGTGAACTTGAGGTTCCTCCAAACCTCGGAGTCTCAGTTTTCTCATCTGAAGAGTCTGGAAAATAATTTTGTCCACTTTGCAGGGTTTTGGGGGGCACCAGCTGCAACAGTACCTCGAAAGGGCTGGGCATGGTGCTTAGCTCATATTAAGCTCCCATTCTGGGCGTTGCAAGAATGCCAGGATCTCATAAAGTTCACTTGGACCTGAGAATGAACCTTGTGGATACAGCAACACATTGATCCACTCATGGACTCTGAACACCAGCCATTTGCCCGCTGACTTCCTTAGAGGACACAGCCTCCTTCATCAACGAGTCTGGGTACGGTGAAAGCCCCAAAGGAAAGATGTTCGCAGAGAGTTAGTTGGAGAGGGGCAGGCTTGGGGGGGGGGTCCCTCTGCTTATTGCTTTCCACTTGTGGTGCTTAGGACAATGGCCATCTCCAGCTAGAACCAAAACCTTTGATGGAAGGTGCAGCGTGGTTGGGAAAAGTGAGGAATTTCCAAGAGACCATCCAGAAAGTTCTGACAACTACTATAAAAAATCATATTATTAATTAGGGTTCTCTCAACACCAATCCCAGCCTCCTTCCTCTTGCCTCCCTCTACTAGAAAGGCAGGAAAATGAAAAACTCACCTTCCTTGGCTCCGAGCTAGGAGTGGCCACGTGACATGGTCCAGCCAATCAAATGGAAGTGATCAAACCCTAGGGATTTCCAGGAAGACTTCCCTTCCTCCTCCTTCCCCTCAGAAACGCAGATGTGATAACTCAAGCTACAATGAGTTCCTGAGGGTAATTCATGAGAATCACAGAGACTTCAATCCTGACATTGTAGAAGGAGTTGAATGTACACCATGAGAAGTCTACTGTACTTCTTGTACAAGAAAAAAAAAAAGAAAAGAAACCTCTTACATGCTTAAGGCATGTATCAGTTGGGTATATTCTATGCTTCCATAACAAAGAAATGCTAGAAGTTAGTAGCTCAAACCAGATACTTCATTCTCTCTCCAGTGGAGCAGATCAGAGGTGATAGGTGCAGGGCAGGCAGGCTTCTCTGTTCCATGAATTCACCCAAGGTTCTGGCATGTTTTGGTTGGGCCTTTACCATCTCCTGGAATGTTACTCTCTATGACATATTCCAGGTTGGCTCAATAGACCCATGCTTGCATTTCAAGTTCTTGAAAGGGGCTGGAGGCCAATTAGTTGCCTTTGTAAGGGGTATGACCCAGGAGCTGTGGAAGTCACTGCTGCTCACATCCCATTGGCCAGACCTTAGTCACGTGGCCTTGCCTAGCTGCAAGGGAAGCTGGTAAGTATCGTCTGTGGCTGGGTAGATATATGAGGGGGCGGGGAGTGATTTTATTATTAAAAGGAAGAACGAATAATGGATATTTGGTGACTGTTAGTTGTATTGATGGTATTTTTTATTTTACCTAAATGTATTCTCTAACAAAAACATTAATAATAATAATAAAATCATTACATGTATTAAGTTCTTATTATATAGTAGGTCCTATTCGAAATGCTTAAGGTTTAATGTTCCATTTATTCATAATTTTTAAAAAGATTTTATTTATTTATTTGACAGAGAGAGACACACAGACAGAGGGAACACAAGCAGGGGGGGCTGGGAGAGGCAGAAGCAGACTTCCCACCGAGCAGAGAGCCTGATGTGGGGCTCGATCCCAGGACCCTGGGATCATGACCTGAGCCGAAGGCAGATGCTTAACAAATGAGCCACCCAGGCACCCCGTATTCATAATTTCTAATGTAGAGAGGTTTAGAGGATAATTATTGCAGAATCTTTCTTTAGAGCTAGGTTATTTCTGGAAATCAGAGAAAGGACTTCCAGGTGGTTCGTCATGACCTAAGCTCATTAGAAATTATCCTGGATGTTATGAACACAGAAACCGAGGGTAAAATTATTTCAGAATTGGTTTAATTATAAGGTATGTGAGTCACAAGGGTTCTTCAAGTGGCCTTCTGTCAGGGATCTAGCAGGATCTAGCATGAGCATCCTTATTAAAAAATTATGAAGAATTTCAAGATGGTGAGAGCAGAGTGTTGAGCCAAGTTCAGGGCCCTTCTAAGTGTGGGGCACAGAGTGACTGCTCAGGTCACACAGCCATGAGGCCCAGAGTTAGCAGAGGGGATGCCACCATCCTCAGGACAGACAGTAGAAGAGCAAAGGCTGTGTAAGTCCTTGGGTAGTGAGATCTGGGTTCCAGTGTTGACACTGCCACTTGCCAGGTGTCTGGGCTCATCGATAACATGTTCTGAGTGATGGAGTCATCTGTAAAGTATTAAGGACCAATCATATTAAGCTCAGTGGGTGGCATGTCGTTGACCTTAGGAAATGACAGTTCCATTTTCTTTTTATTCTTTCTGGGTTAACATATTTACTTACATACTTCGTCTGTCTGGAATGCCATGGAGAACGCCATAGTCTGTAGGACGGGGCGAGACAAGCATCCGATTCTCACTGTGCAGTCACTTTCACGGAGCCATGCTGATACCACAGTACCTCTTCTACGATAGTACCATGCCAACAGAAGGGAAAAAATGGCTTCATTCCCGTTGCCAAATTCCCCGCCTCTCCGTGCCTTTGGAGTTTCCAAAAACGCTCCACTGAAAGTAAAAATTCATTTCTCAAATGGCCTGCATCCACTTGGTGGTAGTCTAGCGAAACCATCATGATCCCATGGGGTCCCCGGGTCCTGCAGCAGATGGAAGCAAACATCTCTGAGCCCCTGGGAAGGGGCGGGCACTCCAGGCAGTACCTCGAGGGAGCTTTGTATAATGTGCGTCTGTCAGACAGTCACTTGGAGTTTGCAGGTTAGCAAGTGACACCTGCGTGCCCGGGAAGCCACGCCTGCTCCCAGGAGAGAAGCGGTGGCCCCTGGTCTGGGGAGGCGCTGGGGCAGGAGGGCATGGGCCGTGCATTTCCAGGCCCTTGGTGAGCTCTCTCCTGGAGCCAGGAATCAGTGGGTATCATGTGGAGGGTGTTGCTTTGTTTTTGTTTTTAATGAAAACGGTGGCTTTCCATCCTGGTTAAGTGAGGAACATGTTCTTTCTATTCTGAAAGCAGCGCTCAGAGGCTACCGGGCTCCCACTGTCCGGATAAAGAAGCAACACAAGGCATGCTCAGTGATCGGTGGTCTTGCCCACTGGACACGGTTTAATCAGGGGTTTAATCGGATGCGGATTTCTGAACCAGACAACATGAACACAACCTCTGCTTATTGGAACAGACAGTGCTTAAAACAACCTGAGAAACGTGTTGATTAGGAGCATGGTAAATAATTAGGAGCTGCTGTGTTTTGGTTTTGTTGTATTTTTTTTTTTTTTAATGGCATGGTGTGAAGAAATCTCAGAAATGAATAAATCAGAAGGGGTCATGCAGACAATACATTCTTATGACTCTGATTCCCATTTCCAGCTCTTCAGGTTATGCTGGTGTATTTGGCCTTGGCGTGTGTGAGTGGCATTTGGAGTCCCGGGCTCTGAACACACAAAGACTGAGTTCGATGATCTCCCAGAGCTCCTTCTCCTACAAAAGGAGGTATACAAGAAGGTCAGTTCTTTTGGTTCAACTGCACAAACAAGCCCAAATGGCTGCATAATCATTCCCACCTCCTTGTGCCCCAGGTATACCCCCACCCCCCCGGGGAATATACAGCAGTCTGCCTTACACTTTGAACTTCGTAGTCTACAAAAGTCAATTGTTCTCTCCATCCAGTCCTGGAACCCTCCAGTGGTCTGATTAAGTTTTCCTGCTGCTATTTAAATGCCAAGGCAGAGACTCAGCATTTACCAAAAATAAATGTTGAGGTGAGGACTTGACATTTATTTTTCAAGTGAGAGGCCATCTTCCCATCATAGCATCCAGTTTGTTAGATATTCTTTTTATTAGAACAAATGATTCATAGGCGCAAATAAATATAAACCAGCTTATTAAGCTGGCAGGCTAACATGACCTCCATTTGCTAGGCTTTTATTAAAAAGGTAGGTTCTGGTTTTTCAGAGGGATTTGAACTTGCTCAGTTATGACTCTCAGAGTAGGGCAAGGTCATGGTCTCGTAGATCGTCTGATGCACAAATTTGTTGTATCTCTCCGTCAAGCTTTATTTTGTGAAGGCTGGGGTATGATGATACTCAAGGAAGGTAATAGAAAATGGAATAAAGCACTGGAGTGAGGGACTCAAATCCAAATCAGGATTGTAAGAACCTCCTTTGAACAGCCCATCACAGTTCACTGGTGGGGTTTTGGAGAATGACTGCATGAATTAGTATGAGAACCAAACAGTGCTTGGCCTAGACAGTTTGGATCCTCAACAGCATCTTAGTGATTGTACCACTGCTTGACCCCGTCTTTGTGGAGTCATGTGGTCAAACCCACTCTGCCTCTCACCCTTCTTGGTGGTATTTGTTCTACTTACCTCTCTTCTTCCTTACTGTCCACTTCAGGCAGTTGACGGGGATGACTGGGATCGGAGGGGTCTGTGATCAGTCTGGTGGAGGACCAGACACTATTCTGCCATAAACCTCAGGGAATAACTTCTGAGCAAGACTGGCTATGTAATTTGTGGGGTCCAATGAAAAAATGAAAACTGGGACCCTAATTCAAAAATTATTAAGAATTTCAAGATGGTAATAGCAGGGCTGTGCATAGGGTCCTTCTGAGCAGAGGACTGTGTGATCGCACAGGTGACATGCCCATGAAACTGGCCTTGCCGCTCAGGGTGGCGAGCATGGGAGTAGGTCCCACTGTCTCAATCTTGGCTCCACTTACTGAGAAAGTAGTAGGGAATTGTATATCTCAGAATTGGAAGGGCAGCCTCCCACCCTTCCTGCAGTAGGAAGGGTATATATAGAGCCTTGATGGAGGGGATCTATGCTCCAGGAAGGGATAGCTTTCCAGACAGTGTCACATTAAGCTCTGGGGGAAAAGCAGGTGCAGAATGATGGTCCCAGTGTGTGGTTACAGTAGACTGTTCAGGGCCTGAAAGGAAAGTTGGTGAAGGACAAAGTTCCCTGCTGGGTCTGCTCCAGCCCTGATGCCTCTGCCTGCTCCTTGATCCCCTCCTCAATCCCAGAGACTAATGAATCACTGAAATGGCACTACCGATCAATCTCAGGCAGCCTCTTACCTTCAATATGAAGAGAATTCTGAGAGCACTCAGGGAACCAAGGAGCAGATACAAGGAGAATGTATCACCTCCATCCCTGCTTATTTGAGATAAATCACAGGCCTGGGGAGACCCGCTTCAAAACAGAAAACCCAACAACAGGGGACTCATGAAATGTGATACATGGTAGGCAATAATGATGAACATATATTTGAAGAGATGCAGTTTAGATATGAAATCCTTATAAGAATGTAAAAAGTACTTACATGAAAGAGGAGACAATAATGAGACCAAAATAAAAGACATGTTGGCATAGGTAAGACAAAAATTTGTGGAAACACATAATGCCAAAATAGAATTTAAAATGATGTCTTGATCATTTTAGAGTAGGATTGGCACTGTTGACAATTTTTATCAGATGTGGAAATTAGGCTTGAGAAAAACCTCCCAGATGCAGAGGAAAGGTCAAAGAGAAGTTAATCAGAGAGATGATAATTGCTATGGAGATGAGATTACAGAGCTATATGAGTCTAAGTAGAGTTGCTCAGTAAGATAAGAAATATTCAAAGATATAATAGAAGAAAACTGTCCTGAACTGAAGAAAGATCTGAAACCCCAGATTGGAAGAGTGCTCTGTATATAGGTAAAATTAATTAAAAATTGCCAAGACTGAGACTAATATCCATGTCTTGAATTTTCTTGAATTTTTAAAGCATTCTTGGTTACTTAGAGTGGGAAAAAAAGTCAGGCTGGCTTTGGAATTTTCTGCTATGTTAGATTCCATAGAGCAATGGAACAATATTCCTAGAGGTTTGTGAGTAAAAAGACCTGTGAAGAATTCTGTGGTGTCAGTCGAAGCAGACACTTTTTCTGCCCTGCACCAGGTTCTCTCTGGATGCCTATGATTTCAACTACCTGTGTGGCACCTGTGGTGGCAGTTCCCAGACATGCTGTCAGCTTTCCACCTCCAGCGATTTTGGGGGCTACCTGCCTCTGGGCTTTTTCCAAAGATGAGGAAGCCAGAAGTGAGAGAGAGAGTTAATGTTCCTGGGGGCAGCTTGGCCAACTGGAGATGGAACTTGGAGGATGAATGCCCTAGCCTCCTACCCTTTGCAGAACAGTTTTGAGACACATTCCCCATGTTCCCTCAGGGATCCTCAGTGGCATCGAGCCCCAATTGCCCCACAGTGGTCACCAGCTCAATCATACCTCCCTTATTGTTCTTATTGTTTTTCTTCTTCTGTCTCTCCTTGCTTCCTTCCTGCTGTTTCCTGGGAATGGCTCCCAAGTAAGCTACTCGCACCCAAGTCTTCATCTCAGGCGCTCTTTTGGGCAAAATCTACATTAAAACCTCTACCAAGCTCTTCTTCTTGTGTGAAAGCAACAGAAAGAAATTCTCACATATTAAAGGACTCAGAAGGGGCGCCTGGGTGGCTCAGTGGGTTAAAGCCTCTGCCTTCGGCTCAGGTCATGATCCCAGGGTCTTGGGATGGAGCCCCGCATCGGGCTCTCTGCTCAGCAGGGAGCCTGCTTCCTCCTCTCTCTCTCTGCCTGCCTCTCTGCCTACTTGTGATCTGTCAAATAAATAAATAAAATCTTTAAAAAAAAATAAAGGACTCAGAAGATATACAACTAAGTACTCTTGGTGATAAAATTATATGAACATATATTGTAGCCAATGAGAGATGAGCAAAGGCGAGACCTCATGAATGAGGCAATGTGTGATGAAAATTTGAAAAGGACCAACAGAGAGCATAGAAACCAATTAAGCACGGAATTATCCAAACGACTGTAGTAAATGTGGTCTTAAAGCAATGTAAATATTACAGCTCTGGAAAATAAAAGACAGTGAAAAACAACATAATAATAAACACCAAGAAATATTGTCTCTTGATGTTGATTAGTCAAGGTACATAGCATAAAATAGAAATTTTAAAGTCTAAAAGCTACACCACTAAGATTAAAACAATCTTATCTCTTCTACCTCTGGTTCTGAGTCCTCCAGTTCCCCATCCTGTAAACAACTAC
The DNA here is from genome assembly GCF_002288905.1 of Enhydra lutris kenyoni. NCBI lineage: Eukaryota > Metazoa > Chordata > Mammalia > Carnivora > Mustelidae > Enhydra > Enhydra lutris. The sequence goes on along the minus strand of NW_019154096.1, from coordinate 68,633,506 downwards.
CTTACTAGATTACTTTGCGTCTTTCAAAAATATTCAATACATATTCCAGAAATTCCATATGTACTCCCCTCCTTTTTTCCCGACAAATGGCACTAGAGATCTTTGCTTTTCCCACTTAGTGAATTTTGAATAGTACGTTTTGAAAATCATTTCATTACAACTGCAGAATATTCCTTTGTGTGGATGAATCTCAAGTTATTTCTTCAGTTTCCCATGATGGGCCTCTAGACTATTGCTAATGTATTGCCATTATAATAGGGCTCCACTGAATAACCTTAGCACAGGTATGGGGTTACCTGTTCCCTTCCCCCTTGGAACTCTCTCCTCTGGAGATTTCTGTGATACTGTGCTTTTCATCAGTCCTGAGACTTCTCTGGCTGCACCTGTTTCTTCTCCTCTGCTAATTCCCCTTGTTCCCTGAATTTCCCGGCGTTACTTGAAGCTTGCTCCCGGGATTTCACTTCTCTTTCTACACTTTCTCTCTAGGTAGGCTCATCCATTCCAGGGCTTCAGAACCATCTATGTGCTGATGAGTGCCCAAATTTCTACCTTCAATCACACCTCACTTCTGAACTTCAGTGCCTGCATGATACCCTCACTCATTTCTCCCATAGACACTATAATCTTACACCCCAATAGGACTCCCGAAGTTTCCCACTAACCCTGTTCATCTCCCAGTCCTCCCCAAATCATATAGCCATAGCAACATCTTTTTAGTTTCTCAAGCCAAATCCTGGATACAATTCTCCCTCCGAAATATATCTACCATCCTACCATTTTCATCTCGTCAGTGCTACCATTCTTGTAGACTGCCGCCATCTTTCTCATGGGCCATGGCAAAACCCTGGCTGTTCTGTCTCTTTCCACCCCTGCCTCAACAATCTGCTCCCCGTTCAGCAGCCAGCCAACCTTTGAAGGTTGTAAGTCAGACTTCTGTCTCTGTGTATGGCAGTTGTCACACTGTAATGTAATGAGTTGTTTTTGGGTTTGACCCTCTGCGAGATGCGGGTTCCTCTTGAGACACAACTTATCATTGACTCTCCAGCTACTAGAACACTGGGTCTATCTATTAAAGTAGGAAATCCACATGGAACTGAGTTTCCAAGTTACAAAGAGGAGCACATTTAAGTTAGGTGAAGAAGACATTTTCTGAACCACTCCTGAAACATGAAGGGTCTGCTAGGGCAAATATTGGGTACCTTGACCCATGTCCCATCCTCTTCTCTCATTCTTTGACCTTTAGGTGACTTGAGAGAGTGCTTTAAGTGAAGCAAAGATCTCTATCTGGGCTACCATGTTTCTGAGTCTTTGGAAAGGTCCCCTGTCAGTGTGCATGGAATGCTTAACAATGAAACGAGAGTCCTGCTAGACTTTCAAGATTTTGTGTTATTATTTTATTTGTGAACAATAATGATTATCATGATCCATTCCTCTGTATAGACATTTTAAATACTGGTTAAGCAACTGAGAATTAATTTGTTGGTAATGAACATTTTCAACTTCATTAGATACTCAGAAGCCTACTACATTATCATTATCTGGATGCTAAATTTTAATTGCATGCGTCTGGTCCCTCAATAATTAACACATTGTATATCCCACCTAATTCGCAAACTAATTGTCATTTCTTAGATCTTAATATTACTTGCTAATTTTGCCAAGGATAAAAAAAAATCTGACTGTCAAAACTCCAGAGAAAATGACATTGTACAGGCACAATAGTGACAAAACAAGTTAATTTATTGCAAAGTCACCGAGAGAAGGAGTTTTTAATTGCATATTTGTTACCTTCATAAAAGACATAAATGGCTTTTTAGTTACATATTTGCTTATTTCCTACATATTAAAAAAGTGTTAACAAGCCTGATTAAAATTAATTGCAAGGTCCAAGATCTGAGCGGAGATACTACCATTAGCAAACTTCTAATTGAAGCCGAAAGAAGAAGAATGCGAGGAGATGCTGGGTGGAACGGGAGTTGGAACAGATGTTTGACTGTGGAGATGGAAAATAATTAAATGACCTGCCAAGAAAAAGAGAATCTAAAGAGAAAAATCAAACTTGATAATAAATAGGAAGAAATTTATCCTAACAATATTAACCATCGGGAACAGTGATTTGCTTCTAAAGGCTCAAGATGGAACCATAACCAATGTTCTCAGACAACTTTAAAAGAAGCTGACTCTGTGATGATAGTCTGGAAAGCTATAATTGTGAAAATGCTTCTCATGTCACACAATCACTTGGCAACTTTCCAAATCAATGTTGATTCCTTCTATAAGCAGCAGGTTCTATATGAGCTTCTATTGGCAAAACATGGCCTTCTTGATGACCCGGGACTGCCATATGTTTTAGAGATACTGGCAGATGGGAAGTACTCTAACCTTTTATTTTCATGGTGGGTTGTTGGTGGTGTTGTTTTGGTTATTTCTAATAAGAAAGAATAACATCATTCCTGATGTGACATTTCTCTAGTACTGTTTACTTCCAAATGTCCTTCAATCCCGTCATTATGTACACAAAGGGAAGATTTTTTAAGCATTAACACATTAGCTGTGTCTTCAAAAATGAGAAGCAGCTTTCCTTGGTAATGACAGATAACAGAAGATGTCTTCTGAAACAGGGTTTCCCCAGGAAAAGGATTTTATAAGAAGGAAAATGGCCATGTATAGATATACCATGTGTAGAAGGATATGTAGATGCCCATATGTCCTGTGAATCACTTACACTGTTCACTTGTTCGACTTGCTGTTGTGGTACATTGGAACCAACATGGCTTTTCATTGTTTCAGCAACAAATTAGAGGAGTCATCCATCCTGTTTATAGAGATTTTTTTCTACAAGATTATCCATTGATTGGAAATCCTCTTATCCAAAGCAATTAACAATGGCTATCTGTCAGTTAATTGAAAAAGTTGGCTAAAGTAGGGAATGGTTAAAGATGACATGAGGATTATACTCAAAATATTTTATTTTTACTTAAAACTTATATATGTGCATTAATTTACTAATATTTTCATACGAGGCTTTTTCTGAGACTGTGGGCTTGTTGATTGCATTCCATATTGGCTTTCTCACATTCAACAAATCCATAAGGCATAGCCTATCATTTCGGGAGTTAATTTCTTTAAACTTCCATATTGGCTTTCTCACATCCAGCAAATCCATAAGGCATAGCCTATCATTTCGGGAGTTAATTTCTTTAAACTACAGCAAGAATTTCAAAGTAATTGTGAAGTAATTTAAGTGCAAGATTATTCTAGATTTAATTTTTGCCCATCTTGTAGAGTTTTCTCTTCCGTAACTAATAGAACATTAAAAAGATGCCTCACCCTTCTCCAGCCTTTTCAAAGGCTACTAGATTTAATTCAGCAGTCATTCTATTTGCCTGGGGCATTTGCTAAAGGTTATACAGATGTGTAAGCAAGCTTCTAGTTTAACAGATAAATTTGGAAATAAGTAGTGGGAGTTGATGTTCTGTAAAAAAGTACATCTTGGTGACAGAATACTATAAAGATATCAAAACCATTTCTGTAACATATTTAATGACCCAGAAAATAGTTCATGATATTTTAAGTGAAAAAGCAGGTTACAACACAACAAGTCGAATATTATCCCATGTTTGCAAAATAAAAAAATGTGTATGTGCAGAAGATTCTATATTAGGTTACTAAAAATATACTGAAATATCAATAGAGTTTATCTCTGAATAGTGGAATTAAAGGCAATATTTATTTTCTTTATGCTTTTCTGAATTTCAAAATTCATCTATATTGAATAAGCATTCCTTCTGTCTTATAAAGGATACATTTTAGTTCTACGCTAAAAAGCAGATGAGGGTCATTTCCGGTAAGTCTCTTAAGGAGCCTCTATCCAAGGTATTCTGCTGGTCTTTGTACCTTTCCAAAGGGACAGTCTGAGGAAGTGACAAACCCATTAAGGGAAGAGAGACCCCCTGTGAACTGGCGGCAACTTCAGAAGTTGAATTCCTAGCCAGAGCACATGGCCCTCAGTCTTAAATTCTCTCTTGGTGCCAAAGACAGAGACATGGTTGTTGGATTTCCAAGACCTATTGTTCTGGAATGCTTAGTGATTCAAGGCAGAGAACCAGTTCTTTTTTTTTAGCCTAGGTAAAATCTTTGACGTTTGAGAGGGAAATTTAGGACCCATCCCACTTCATTCCAGGTACCCAAGGTAGAAATGTATTCTATAGAATTAAACTATGACAGCTTTCCTACAACATTCAAATTTATGGAACAAAAAAATGTATGAAACTCATGGCTATTTGGAAGTCCCAATTTTGATTAGAAAATTTTAGAAGACCCAGACCCAAATGTCTCTCTCCAGTGTTGGGCAGTGTGCCCTGAAAAGGGCATTCCCGTGCCCTGGGGCCAAAGCATAACCTGAGAATTTCTTCCTGCAGATTTTGCCAAGGTGTGTCAAAAGTTCTAAAATGTAATTTATTTTGATTCCATAACTGTACTCTCATTGTTTCCGTAGGATACATATCTTATGGAAATAATCAGGAAGGTACAGCGTTAAGAATGTTCACGGCAAAGCTATTTATATCAGTGGAAAATGAAAGATAAGTGAAATGCTCAACAACAGAAGATTTAAACAAAGGATGCATCCACAAATGCACATGGTTAATTTATCAATAGTCAAGCTTCAGAAGAATATTTTATAACATGGGAAAAATCTCAGAATATAACAGGTTATAAAATAACAACTGATCGAGATTTTGTAAAAGAAGAAATGTAGGTAAGCCTATAGAAAAATATTGGAGCATGCTCCAGTGTTAACCCTTCATTCTTTGGTAAAATTATGAGTCATTTCCTAAAGACTTAATTAATTTAATTTTAAAAATGACATTCTAACATAATAAAAGGTATTTAGTAAAAGCTAGGACTCTTCCCAGCCCTACACCCCACACTGCCACAACCCTTCCCATTTTCTTCTGGTTCCTTCTAGAGACATTCTATACTTATTACAGTGGATTTGTATTTTCTTCATCATACTTTTATGTATTTTCCAAATCAAAAAGTAAAACATATTTCAACAGTGTATTTCACTTACTTATTCTAAACCTCCACCAGCAATTTCCACCAGATCTTGAATTACTGTCATATCACATCAAGGAAACGATGGCACAGAAGTTATTCAACATTCCACTTAATTTCCATTTCTATCGTGAAATGAAAAACAGCTGCTTACAATTTTACTTAAATAACCAATTTTGATACTGTTCTATTAGCCCTTCTAATAGCATGAAGGCCCCGAAATTAAATTGTTCCACTTCCTTCTCTGTAATTATATACAATTAAAATGGTTACAAACCCTAAAGTTTTCTTCCAAGCTCCAGACCCTTCAACTGTCATTTTTTATTATCTTGAAGCCCAACACTTCTTAGTAACACTTTGTGTACAGCGAGTTAAGTGAAAGAGGAAGTATTATATTTAACTGATGTGGGTGTTCTTTAATTAATCTGAATTAGCTTTTGTGATATGGGTACTAATTGTTTTCTTTGAAAAAAAATCACCGTAGATGTGTGATTCTTCTATGCCTGTTGCTCTTCAAGAAAATAGTTAATTGCAGAAAACAGGAATGTTACCGTCTTCAAATAAATAATCAGCGTTGCATCAGAAGAGTGGCTCTTAATCCAACTTTCTGGCTTGCGAGAACAGGAGACCTGTCGTGTTTGTGATCAGTAGTTTTCTCTGACTTTTGTGTTTGCTTTACATATATTCATAAGGTATGAGGAATGACCACAGCGTGACGTTGGAGTAACAGGGGCTTCATTTGTTTATTTTTTAATGACTTCTAAAGGCTACACATCAAGATATCTAAAACTATCAGTGAGCGAGGTAAAAAACCAGTCCCTGTTTGGAACTAGAGAGACAAGGAAGCAAAATTACTGCCATTCTTTCAAGATTACTAGGTTCAGTTTATTACCAAAATGTAAACATCTTCTACTAGATAGACTTAGTTGTGATTACTACACTCCCCCGCCTCGTTAAACCACCCTTTCTGAGATGTAAGTGTTTTGAGCATTTATACAGAAGTGTTATCCTAACAACAGCAATGAGTTAAGAGCACTTGGGAATCAAGGTACGGCTGAATCACTAAACTTTAAAGAGACCATTCAACCAATATTCTCTTTCTTGAATTTGTTCACACCATTTTTTTTTAAGATTTTATTTATTTATTTGACAGAGAGAGAGAGAGATCACAAGGAGGCAGAGAGGCAGGCAGAGAGAGGGGGAAGCAGGCTCCCCGCTGAGCAGAGATCCCGATGCGGGGCTCGATCCCAGGACCCCGAGATCATGACCTGAGCCGAAGGCAGAAGCTTAAACCACTGAGCCACCCAGGCGCCCCCACACCATTTTTTTTTTTTTTAAGATTTTTATTTATTTATTTGACAGACTGAGATCACAAATAGGCAGAAAGGCAGGCAGAGAGGAGGAAACAGGCTCCCTGCTGAGCAGAGAGCCCGATGCGGGGCTCGATCCCAGGACCCTGGGATCATGACCTGAGCCGAAGGCAGAGTCTTTAACCCGGAGCCACCCAGGCGCCCCTTCTGATTCCTTTTTAATGAATACAAAGCCTTCTGCAGGATCCTGCCTCCTCCCGCCAAAAGAAGAACCTTAAAAATGATTAAAATTTGATAACCTATTACACATGCTCTTTATTTACTGCATCTTTTTCCATTAGGAAACAGGAGAGCTCTTTGAATCTAATCAGTTGTGGCATGTGCCTGTGTATTATCTGTATTTTTCATCCAAGTGAGCAGGGCTCTGGGTAGAAGAAAAAGGCATGTGGAACACTGGTGAATTATGCATGCCTTCCCCCCAAAACAGTTCATGTATTTTAGTCGTTAGAGCTCGAAATATCTTCTTGTGCTCAACTTCATCATTTTGGACTTTGGCTCCCACCTCTCCCACAGACGACCCGGCTGCTCTTCCACACATGGTGAGCAGAGGTAAAATACTGTGGGAAGAAAGACAACACAGAGTTTAAGTGATAAAAGCATGCCATAAGCCTTTTCCACTAGAAAAATGGTTTTACAAACACCCAGGATCACACGTGCTTTATTTAGCCCCAAATCTTCTTTGAGCACCGCTGGCTTAGTTCACGGCCACCGAATCAGGTCTTCTACCCTGTACACACCTCTGGAGGGCCGAGCCGAGCAGCTTGCATGGCTGGGGGTTAGAAGAAGAACCTGGGCTGCTCCAGTGGCATCCGGGGTTGCAGGTGACAGGTGTGAAATGTTACATCCCTGCGCTGGCCAGGTGGGAGAGGTGCAGCGAGAGTCACTGCTGGGGGCTTCAGGGAAGCCACAGGTGGGTTGATAGGATGGGGAGTGGGGGGTGGGGTGGGCACTTCAGGCGAGACTTGAACTGAGCCTTGGAGAATGGAGGAGGCCTATAAAGATGGGAAGAAGTAGGAAAGGCCCTGAGGGCAGGGGCAAGGCAGGAGTGAAGACCCAGATGAAGGATCAGCAAGGAAGGCCTGGGTATAGGACATCTGCTTGCTAGCGAGGAGCCCTGTTTTCTCAGATATGAGAATGTCATTATTGAAGGTCGCTGGAACATAGGTCTTTGGGGTGGTTTTCAAACAGCACTGGTAGGTTTGGCCTGTGGGCTCTGATGGGTGGCATTCCTATCAGATGGCGAGCAATGGTGGAAGTCCCCTTTGGGCCCTGGCACAGAGCAAACAACGCGGTCCATGTGGTTCAGCATGGGCCATCTCCACACCAGCCACTGGACTCCCCAGACTCAGGCAAGGAGAAGGATTCTTAGTGGAAAGAGCAAGATTGGAGGGACAGGTCCCACCCTGGGTTGTGCCCTTTCTATAGCCCTGTTCCTTGTCACTCCTTGGCTTCCCAAAAATCGCTTCTGGGCACACCAGCTGAGAAGCAGTGATGGGCTCTTTCTTTTCCCTGGTACCGTCGAAATCAAAGTTCAATTTTTTTATAAGTTCAATTTTGTTAAAATTGTATTTGCTCTATGTTTTAATGAAGTCATTTAATTTTTCTTTAGATTTATAATTTTGATGATTCTTCCCTAAGCAAGCCATGTAAGTGGACTTCTAGGCCAGGGAACCTTGGGGTTTGGAGTACTCTGTCTGGTAGAGCTCTGATGAGGAGGATAGTGGTAACGACATGGTAATAATCACTACTCTTCATTGACCTCTTGCTCCATGCCAGATGCTGTTTTAAGAAGTCTCTCTATAACTACCTGTATCTATAACTGATATAGTATCTATAACTGATATAACTATCTATAACTGATTAAATGTTCATAGCCACCAGTGAGGCAGTTGCTGTGATCTCCATAATCATGAAAGGAGGCCCAGAGAGGGTAAGCTACTTGGGCAGGGTTGCCCAGCTACTACAGAATGGAGAGCCAGATAGCACCAGGTGATCTGCTTGCAAGTGCATGCTTACCACTAGCTGTATGACCTCAGTGTGACCTCGGGCATTAATTTATTCACTCATTTATTCATCCATGGATGGCCTGTTAGGCACAGGATGAGCACTGCAGCTTAATGTTGTTGGAAAACCCAGACAAGGATTGCAATGGTTCAAACAACAGGGGAATACGAGGAATAGGAGGAATGACCAGCCCCTGTGCTGTGTGAGCCCAGAAATAGGGCATCTGAGCAGACTGTGGACTGGGGAGAAGAAAGTGGTGTCAGGGAACACCTTCCAGAGTGAGAGATCCTTAAGTATTGGTCAGAGCAGAGGGGGAGAAGGGCATGATGCAAGATAAGGAAGTTGTTTCCATCCTCTGAGTCTACAGCTTTTTCTTCTTTTTAAGTAAGCTCCATGCCCAGCGGGGAGCCCAACTGGGGCTTGAACTCATGACTCTGAGATCAAGACCTGAGCTGAGCCCAAGAGTCAGATGCCTCACCGACTGAGCCATGCAGGCATCCCTACAGCTTTTTCTTCTCAAAATGTAGGGGATGATTTCAGGGTTGCTATGAAAGTTATAGACATAAAGCATGTCAGTCGCCTGGTGTGGCATCCAGCACACAGTAGGTCCTCAGCAAGGGGAAGCTCTGATAGCCAGGAAGAGAAGAAGTAAGTAAACTGGTGTAAGGCTCAGATATTACAGGTAGTAGCAGAAGTGGGGACACAGGGGGCATGGGGGGGTGCTGGAGTGTTGCCAGGGATGAGTGAGAACCCGGGACAATTGCTCTCCCAGCTGTTTGGGCTTTGAGGCCCACGATCCAGCAAAACCATGAGCGGTCTCATGGAAGTTTCCACCTGTTTTCTCAAAGAGCAGATTGGCAGGCAGAGCCAGCTGGAGGGAAATAAAGGATCCCCCGTGATGTGAGCCAATGTGCTTGGAAAAGGTAATTTACTGACCAAGTCCAGGGCCCTGGGTGAAATTCGTGTAATAAGAGAAAGTTGTCCATCATAAGCAGGCTCCTAGTCAACCATAAACGGCCCTGTGGTTAGTTTTGGCTATGTGCACTTTGGCTGGAATATAATGGGTTTTCCCCTTAATGATTGGAAATTAAAAAAAAATAATTGAGAATTTCAGGGATGGGATTGCGTGGTGTGGATCCCACTGCGGACACTTGAAGTCGTGTGATCTCTGGTGTGTTCCTTACCTCTCTCTGCCTCTATGCCTTGGTCAATGGAGAAAACTGGTGTGAGCTAATGAAATGGTATTTTCTGCAAGATCTATCTGAGCACCCAGGATGGCCTGCTAAGTGTCGGCTGATGATCTATTTATGAGTATTATGTAGGGCCTGGTGTTACGTTGTGCACCAAACTTGGGCTGGCTCAAAGTTCTCATTGCAAACTTGGGAGGGAAGGAGATGGAGGACCAGAGAGGTGAAGTGACTTGGCCAAGGTCACACAGGGAAGAAGAGCCTGGACCAAGGTCTTTTTTGCTTCCATTTCACTATCAACAGGCCTTACAGACCCCTGGAAACAATGCATTAATGATTTGAGCAGAAAACTCAATGGAAGCTTAAAAAAAAAAAAAAAAACAACTAGTTTTGCATTATTCACTTCTCATTTTAAGTGGCAACACAGAGTCCATAGCCTGAAAGGTACTTGCGTGGCATCAGTAAAAATGTGTTCATTTGTCATTTGTGGATTTTTTATTTTTAGATTAATGAAGATCCAAATTAAACCATCGAAGTGCAATCATCCTGATAGTCCTTATCACGTTTTGCTCATTATCACTTCATTTATATTTATGATGAAGAACAGATGGTACCAATGTCATATTTCAATGTGTATCATACCCAGCTAAGAGGAAATATCTCATATTAGCTGCACTTATCAAAATATTTGTACTTAACAACAACAGAAATCTGAGCTTATGTCCTATCTTGTCACCATGTCGGAGCTACCGTTTGGAAAAGACCATTTAAATTAGATGTGCGAGGGAGAGATGCATCATTCATTACTAGTGAATGAATGTGCTGAACTCTGAACAGCAATTATGGGTTAAGGAGAGAATCATTAAGCTTAAATGAAAAACAGCAATTAGAGTCTGTTGCCTTTGTGGCATGCTCAGTTGTTTTTTTTTTTTTTTTTTTTAAATTGAAGATGCTTGCAGAGAGCACCAAGAAGGAAAAGGGCACAACTGGTGATGGCAAGAGAGAAGTTAGTGACATGGGGCGCCGGGGTGACTCAGTTGGTCAAGCGTCTGACTTGGCTCAGTTCATGATCCCAGGGTCTCTGGATCGAGTCCCACGTTGGGCTCGGGAGCCTGCTTCTCCCTCTGCTCCTCCCCCTGCTTGTGCCCTCTTTCTTTATCAAATTAAGTAAAATCTTTTAAAAAAGAGGAGCTAATGACAGACAGACAATGAACATGGTCACCAAGCTTAGAACGCTGCCTCCTTTTCTAAATGGTAGCTTGAAGAAGGCTAAGCAAAACTTGCTTTCAGAGATGAATTATAGAGCCTTTTAAAATGCTGCTCTGTTGCATGCTTTGTGTTGCAGAAAGTCTCAGAGGGTTGAGGACATGTAAGAGTCCCATGTTCCCGAAAATAACAGTACAATGTATACTTGTGATCCATTTGTCCGATGGGGGTTGATCAAGATGTACTGAGCATCTCTTATGTCCCAGGCATAGGAAGGCTTCGAAAAGTCATAAGATAGGCTCTCTGACCTCGAGAAATTTATAGTCTCATGTGAAAGCCAGACACAATAGCAAAGAACTCCAATGACAAAAACAATGTGGGTGTATGGTGCCCAAGTGGTCCAAATGGAAGGGTACCTCCATTTGTGGGAGTCAGGAGGGGTTCCATAAGGAAGGTGATTCTGGTGCAGGGTTCTGAAGGCTGATTAGAAGTTCGACAGCTGACAAAGGGGATGGGAACAAAGGATATCCAGCGAGGAAACAGTTTGTTGGAATGGGCAAGAGCTCAGTTTTGGTGTCAGGAAGACAGGTTTTGAATTTCAGTTTTAACTGCTCACTAGTTGTGTTAACTTGGAAAAGTCACTTATTGCTCTGTGACTCAGCTTCCCCGAGGTCTAAGATTGGGCTAATGACAGTATCTATATCCTAAGGGTGTTGCTGACCACTTTGGGACAGTGCGTGGCACAGAGTGTGTGTTCGGCTAACGTCAGCTCTTATTAGCCTGCCAGGCACAGGAGAAGTCATGTGCAAAGGCTCAGGGGTGTGAAAGCACCTGAATGCACGTGTCTTTTCCTAGGGCATATAATACCGGCAATTTCTTGTAACTATGTAAGCAGAAGGGCCCAGAAAGGGTGAAAAAAGTAAATGACATTATAAAATGTTTAATATCTTAAAATGGCATTAAAGCTAACTGCAGTTGATGATGTAATATACCAGCAACTTGTTTAGAAACCAGAAAGAACAGGAATCATGTTTGTTCTGAGCAAGGCTGTTGGAGATTTTCACAAGGGGAACAGGCCCCTTTTGTCTCAGGCCCCTTGGCAAAGAGAAGATGCTGTACCTCTCGACCAACAGGGGCCCTATGGAGCCCCAGGCCAGGTGGCCCTCTCAATCCCAGGCAGGTGTAGTTTCCTTATTGAATGACAGGTACCCATCACACTGGGCTGACCACTCTCCAAAAGGGACTGATGGTTGGTGGGCAAGCTCCCCATGTAAAACCAACAAGAATTTTGCAAAAATCTGGTTTGAGAAAAATATAATATATTTAACGTGAAAAACAAACTTGACAAAAAGATGTATGAAAAAAGGGTGGTAATTTGGTATTCAATCGGGGCACATTTTCAGACACAGGCACATTCTGCTTGTGACTGGATCAGAGACTCATGGTGTGCTCGCCAAGCTGGCTGTCATGTTCCTTGACAGTAAAGTAGCAATGCCACCCGGGGGGGGGGGGGAAGCGGAACAGCAGGGCGCCATCTTGGGCCCTCACCCACTCATGGACATTTTAGTGAATGAGCTCCTCTTGTTTCATTTGCTTCTTTACTGAAGCTTCCTCTGCCTTGAACTCAGCATGAGTACCTGGTGGCTGAGCATGGGGAGGAAAGTGGAAGGACCCATGTCACACAGGACTGCCCTCTGGTTTCCTCCCTCCTCCAACCCAAGCTTCTGTCCCTGAATTCTGTCTCCCTTAGGGCGAGAACTTTCCCAACAGGCTCCTGGTCCCTCGTGCACACAGACCCTTGGCAGGCCTGCCTCACAGACCTTCCCAAATGCCCGGACATGCCTGAATCCTACAGAGAGCCCAGCTTAGGCTGCCAAAATGGGACTCCTGCAGCACAGTGGCCCTCCACACTCCAAAAATAACAACTTGAGATGGCAGGGGAAATTTGCAGAGCACAGAGGTGGTAAAACTTCAATGACTCATGCTTTTAGCACATCACTGCGTGCTCCCGGACAACATACTCATTTCTGCAGCTTTTCATTTAGCTTTGGGCCTTTGCTCCCATAACGTACTATGGGCATGGCAGCCACTCTCAGGAGGACCAAATGGGCTTCCTGGCTCAGAGAATATGCCCTATGAAATTCCATATGAACCTCAATTTCCAAACTCAGATAAACAATACCCCATGAAGTGAGTCTTTTAAGGTGTCCCACCCAGGCCACACGAGGCCTTGAGCTGGGTCACAGGCATAAGCTTTGGATCAGACCAAGTGGTGTTGGTGCTTGACAACTTACTAGCTGTGTGACCTAGGGAAATTTGCTTATTTTGTCTCAGTTTTCTCATCTGTAAAAGGAGTAAAGTAATATGTGCTTATGGGTTTTTATGGATAATTATATGAGCTACCTAAGTGCAAAAGGAATGTGCCTGAGGTCTGGCACCCAGCAAGCTCTCGGGAACAGGAGCTGTGACTGCCCTTCCGGGAGAAGACCCTGTGCTCTGGGTTGGGAGGTGGGCATGTGATGAGGTGGGAAAACTGGATGAGGTTGGGGAGCGGAACAGGAACTCAGAGCATTTCCAGCAGGGGGAACAGCAAAGCAAAGTCATGGGTGAATATGAAGTATTAGGCAAGATTCTTGTAGAAGATCCCTTTCTAGATTTCCTGGGGAATTTTCTAGATCTCAAGGAGGGGGTCCAGTTTCAGAAGACTCTCCTTACTTTCCAGCATCTGCTCAGCTTCTGGTTAAGCCCAGGCCAGCTGGAATGCTGAGGGCCAGGTGCGGGCAAGAGGGTGAGCCACCAGCTGCTGGCCTTGTGTGCTTTGGGCCGGGCCCTGTTGCTGCCATCCATTCTAGCACATTCCTGGGGTGCCGGGGCACCGCGCCATATTTGAGCCCTGTATTCCTTTCATTGCAAACCATCACTCATGCTAACAAGTCATTGACAGGCTAAAATTCAGCTCAATTCACACTCGCAAGGATTTATCAAGCATTTACTGTGTGCTGAACACTGTGCCTTTGACTAGGGTGGGGAGACTTAATTTATTCATGCCTCAGTTTATTCATCTGTTATAGTTTTACTCTGTCAAGATAGGCCTCAGTGGTCTCTAAGGGTTTTTATGCCCCCCGCCACCCCCCCAAGTCTAAACTTAGAGGAACTCCTCAACGAGCTTAGAATTTTGCTGGGAAGGGTCTTTTTACTTTTACTGTGAGAAAATTTATATAAAACAAGATATCATCAAGTGCATGTGTGGTACTAGCTATTGGCTTAACTCTGAGTTCAAAATAGTAGCTGTTCAGCCTTGATCAGCGAGTCTGGCCACAGTAGACATCTGAGTACCTGGCATGGGGTGAGCTTTCCGGATTTAGGGTGTAGAGAACACAACCCCAAATCCAGCCTCAGATCCCAGACAGCTTGGAGTTGTGAGAGGCAACTGGGGGAGAGAATGTTCAGACACCACTTTCCCTCTGAGAGTCTGTGAACCCAGCATTGGCTTGACATGAAATCGTTAGAGGCGAGGGTTTTCTATTTCGGGTCTGATGGGAAGATTTCTATGTTTGGTGACTAATCACAGATGGATTGAGACGATTCGTTCTCATTCAGCTGCTTATGAACAAGCACAATTAGAAGTTGACAGCAAACACGCTTCACAAAAATTATCACATTTAGTGTGATTCCCATAATAAAAACAGGAGCAAACGCAGGAGTCTTTTCAATTTACACAAAGAGCCCTGGGGTCTCTTGACAGTCACTGCCGATGCGATGTTTCTGAGTAAACTTTATTAGGAAAACAGACTGAAAACTCCTGAGGTTTAGTTAAACCTTGGTTTAAAACACACACACACACACACACACACCATGCACACACTCACGCCTTATTCTCTTTCTTTAGCCAAAGGGCTTATATAAATACTACGAAGATATTGGAGGAAAGACGAGGCATGGAGGGTCCTCTTGCCCCTGTATCCTGTGTGCCCAGACATGTGCCGAGTCTGGAAGGTGTTTCCTACACAGAGCTGGCTTCCAATCTCATCGTTACCAACACCCATTTGTGTACTCTTGTAACTTGAGATGCCTTTTAGACATCTTATCTGATTGATTCTTCACAAAAAGACTGAAAGATACAAAACAATTTCTATGTCATTTTACAGGGAAGAACATATTCAGAATGGAGAAAATAACTTGTTCAAAATCACCCTATGACTATGTACTAGGGCAAGCTTGGAACCCCGAGATGGGCCTCACGTCCATTTTCATGTCCTTGTCTCTTGACGCATCAGGGAAGCAAGAAATGGACACGTAAATTATTCATTCTACAAATGTTGAGCAAATATTTATTGAGCATCTATGTCCCCTGGTAGGCATGGTGCATGCAGCTGAGTGGTATTTATTTATTGTCTGTCGGCTCAGCCTTCTTTGGGAAATGGCCCCTCACCCAGTTTATAACATTCCTGTTCCCTCTCCTTGATTGGGTAAAGTGTGACTCCATGCACCTGCCACGAAGGGTGGGTTCTGTCCCTGACCAGCCAATGAGAATAAGCTGCACACCCATACCCGCTCACGATTGGTTTAGGCTTGAGCATGTGACTTCAAATGGCCCAATCTGAGTCGGCTGTAGGGCTTTTCCTTAGAATTTTCAGCAAAAACATTGACATCTTCCTCTGGAACTGCCCCGGACCTTTTGCTTTGGTGGGTGGAAGTATCTGAGGCTAGAGCAAAGAGAAAGCAAGTAGTGCTGAGCGATGTGGGATGCAAGAGCCCTGGGGGTGCATCTTGAACCGTGGATCCAGCGATGCCCCCTGGATCCCTCAGTTCATCTCTTAAATCAGGCCGGTTACACTTCCCTGTTCTAAATTTAACGTAATCGGCCTGATTTAAGAGATGAATTAGACAGAGAGGACTATTGTAGTTTACTAAATAGAGACAAGACAGAAGATGAACCGGTACAGCACGATGGAACACTGAAAAGAAATTTAAAAAATAAATAAAAATTTAAAAAAATTACATATGTATCCCTCATATATAATTTCAAACTGTAGTATGTGTTCCAAAGGTCAACGCAGGCAAAAAAAATCTTTTCCTCACACAAAAATGCTGTGGTCAGAAGAGGAAATTTTAAGGGGAGTCCCAGGAGGGGGGCAATGATTTCTTAGAGGAAGTAGCACTTATGTGGGATTTTTGCGTTAATAGGAAGAATAATAGCAATGATCTTGACCACAACAACTACCTCAACCATCACAAAGGACAATATTTATTGACTTGCTGTACATTAAGTGCTATCTTCAATTATCTCATTTAATTTCCACAAGTCCTATGAGGTGGGAATTATTATATCTGTGTTTTACTGATAAGGAAAGGAGGGCAAGAACAATGAAGTAACTCACCCAAGGGCCATAGTTGGTAAATTGCACGGCCTATGGCCCCTGGTAGGCATGGTGCATGGAACCAAAGTCTGGCTCCAGAACTCATGCCTTCTTCTTTCTAGGGTGGGTTGCCAGCAAAGACCGTGGTCACGTTCCAGATGGGAGGTACGATCCAGAAACGTTCCATAAGAGGAAGAAAAGGGGAAACCTGGGAGTGTCTTGGGGCTTCTATCAATGCTGTTCTTTAATATCTTAGCATACATCTGTTGACACAAAGCGTGTATTGACTCCTGGCATATGCCTGGCACTGGATCCAGAATGCACAAGACGCAGGCCCGGCCCACGGGCCCTCACCCCTCACCATCTGGAGAGAACGTAAACAACTGAGCACATGTGCAACCCTGGGCTGGCTCTACGCTTAATTTCCCGTTGCTTCTTATTCAGGGCTCCCCTCGACTTCTCCCTCCTCTTCATCACCCCTTAGTTCTCATTTCTTACTTCTTTTTTCTCTTTCTGACTGGAGCTAAGTTGGAAATGGAACCTTTAGTGGTGGACAATTAGACGGTAAATCCCCCTGGCTTATGGGACGCTCCATCCATCACCCGTTATTTTGCTTTTCCATGAGTTACTAGGTGTGAATTACATACGAGCTGGATGTGAAAACCCAGTCCTATCAAACACAGACCTTGTTCCCTGTTCACTGCCCCGCACCCCTTTCACTGTACTGCTCTCATTCGTGGCTGTTTGCTCCCCTCCCCCACCCCCCCCCAACCCCCAGCTTTGACAAAAGCAGATTCTTCAAAATTGTCCTTCTGGGACTGTCTATTTCATTTTGAACTTGACACAAAATTACTATTTTTGACAGCTGAACTTTTCAGCATGCTTGATACAAATATTTTAATATCCTGTTACCTGAGCTGAGGGAGAGATAAAGTTTTGCACCAGACACCTATGGTGGCAAGGGAATAAGTTTTCTGGTGACTGATTTAAAGGTATAGTAATAGCAGAATGGTTAACGAGCTAACCATGCTTGCTAGGGCGAAGGTTGACAGGGAAAGACAACCTGGTAACTCAGTCAGAGCTATGGGACCCACAGGAGGGAACAAATGTGCCTGTCATGCAGTGCAACGGTTTCTTCCCAAGAGGTTAGAAAGGAAAAAATCAGTTGACTTTTAGAATGCCGCTTGACTTACCCCAAGGGAGCAGGGGCAGGTGGGGAGATGGGAACGTAGCCTGGTCAAGGAAGGCTCATGAGTGTTGGTGTGTTGGACATGATGGCATGGCCACTGCTGTCACTGAAGAAGTGTTGTGTATAGGGCAGGTCACCCGAGTGGAAGAATAGTATCAACACATCAGACACGACCTCAGGTTCATACACTCAGTAACCCAGGAGAGGAGGAAGTGTCGGATATGGGAAGGCAGAGATGGTGGCAGAGCAAAGCCTCTCAGAAACTGGAGCTGACCCCCATAGCCTTAGAAGCCCCTAGAGGAACACTGGCCAATAGAACTTTCTGGAATGATGGAAATCTTTCCTACATTAATTTGGTTGCCATTAGCTACATATGGTTAGTGAGCATTTAGAATGTAGCTAGCGTATCTGAGAACTTGAGTTTTTACCTGCGTTCAATTTTAATTAAATTTAAATTTAATTGCCACAAGTGGCTAGTGGTTGCCACATTGGACAACATGACTGAAGTTTGGGGGAGCCTCAGAGGAAGTCTTTGGTTACTGGCTCAAGGCCTCCACCACTAATGGGACTCGGTTTCTCACACGTTTCTCTTTTCTCTCTGCCAGCTGGTGTCTGTCTTCTACTCTGGGATTTCAGTTTTCCACTCTGAGTTTCTGCTTACTCCTAGTTTTTACACTTTCCTCATTCTGACTTCTGTAAATCACCTTCCCTCTGTACCAGCAGCATTCATTTTCTGTTGCTATATAGCAATACCACCTAAAACACAGTGGCTTAAAATAACACATCTTGATCATGTCATGATTTCCATGGGTTAGGGGAGGGCAGGCATGTTCTCGACCTTAGGGCCTCACAAACTTGCAGTTGAAGCGTTGGCCACAGTGGTGGACTCATCTCAGGTTTGAAAGGGGAAGAGTCTGCTCCCAAACCTGCATGCTTTTTGGAAGAAGTTAAGTTCCTTTTTCTGTACTGAGAATCTTGGTTTCTTTCTGGCTGTTGGCTGGAGGTTGATCTCAGCTTTATGCCATGTGGGCCTTCCCAATGGCCTGCTGGCTTCTTCAAAGCCAACAAGAAAAACCTTCTCCAAGATGGGTAGTATAGTCTTCTACATGGAATCATGTGGCCACATACACAAAATCACACATTCTATCACCTTTGTTGTATTTGGTTGATGAGAGGCAAGTTACAGATCCTGCCCATCTTGGGGTTGGGGGAGGCTACACAGTCATGAATACTGGGTGATGGGTCATGGGGCCATCCTAGAGTTGGTCCTCACCAGCAACATTTCCAGCCCAAGATCTTAGTGCATTTGGCTCATTTTCTTCATATTTCTGTGTGTAAGTTCCAGAAAGAAAGAGTCAACCCGTCTCATTCCTTTGCACCTGGCTACCTCACACATCCCAGCAGGTCAGGTGTGCCACCTCTGGATTGATCAGCCTCGTCTAGGGTTGAGGTCACCCAGTGAGCATGGCCGGGTCGGGCAGTGACTGGCTGTCTTGTAACAAAGTCAAGTGGGGCATGCCCAGCAACGTGGGTGTGTGGTTGGGTCATGCCCTGCACATGTGAAAGGCACAGGAAATTGTATTCCCTGAGCTTGGCAGAGGCAAATAGGTTTTTCTTTATTCTCCTTCCTTTGCTCACAGCCTTTATCTGAGGTCCAGAGAGAAGACGGGAGCTAGAGAGAAGGGACTCTTTGAAACAGGATCCAGTTACGTTTCAGACAAATGAAAGGAAATGTTACTTTACAGAGTACAAAGTAACTTCACGGAATGCTTCATTCCTAAAGGGAAGAGGGCTAGGAATATGAATGGATTAAAAAATATAAATGACATAGTCATAAATTATGTCTATGAAAATAAGCAATATAAGATTAGCAATATGGGAACAGTTAAACAAATTATGGTAAATTAACGTCATCGAATGTTATACAGCTTTTAAGAATGATTATATGAAAACTAAAGGTAGAAAAGTATTTTGGTCCAAATCTATAAGAAAAGCCTCAGAATACCCTAATTCAAATATGAAAAGATTACAACTTTGCAAAATTACATATGCATGGAATGAAGTGTGGGAAACATTTGATTAAAGAGGATACATTTTTCTTTAAATATCCTTTTTGTTATTATAAATCTTATTATGCAAAAAAAAAAGTTTGGAAATAATGATGGGGGCACCTGGATGGCTCAGTTATTTAAGCATCTGACTTGGGCTCAGGTCATGATCTCAGGGTCCTGGGATCAAGCCCCATGTTGGGGCTCCCTGCTAAGTGGGGAGCCTCCCTATCCCTCTGTTCCTCCCCCGACTCATACACTCTCCCTCTCTCTCTCTCTCAAATAAACAAAATCTTAAAAAAAAAAAAGAAAGAATGACTAAGAATAATAGCTAGCATCATTTGACTTGACCCTGTGCTAAATACTTTCATGCTTTCAGGGAGGTGGTCCCTGCTATTATCCTTAATTTGCTGATGTGGAAACTGAGGCTTCAAGAGGTCAAATAACTTGCTCAACTGGAGGGAGGCATTTTCATTAGACATGATGGGCAAAGCACGGGGAGCCTCCAAGCTCTCCAGTGACTTGGGGAAAATCTGAAACCGAAACAAAACCGAAACAAAACAATGCGTGCAGTTCAAATCCAAACTCCAACTTGATAAATGTAGAATGAAACGTCCACAGAATGTGGCATGATATTCATTTTATTAAGTTTAGGATTCAGAAGAATAAAAGTTTCTCTTTTTGTAAGAATTCCTGATCGCCTACAGTGATTGTGGCAAAATGATAACCCAGTCAAGTGAGTTGCTTTTGGCCAAATCATTTCACCAGTAACATTAGAAAAATCTTTTCAGGAGCACTTGGGTGGCCCAGATGGTGAACCATTTGCTTTTGGCTCAGGTCATGATCCTGGGGTCCTGAGATCAAGCCTCGCATGGGTGGGGGGGGGGTGTCCCTGCTCAGGGGGGAGACTGCTTCTCTCTCTACACTTCCCCCCTGCTTGTGATCTCTGTCTCTCTCATAAATAAATAAAATCTTTAAAGAAATAAAATAAATACTAAAAAAAAAGAGAAATCTTTTCCAAAAAATTGGCACTTAGTACAGTACGTGGGTACAGTTAAAAATACGTGTTATGGTGTGGGATGTAAAGCCTATGGAAGTCTTAGAATAGCCCCGGCCAGAGCCCATGCTGACAGCTGCTGTCTCCTCTCCCTCTTTCCTGCAAAGAGAGGCGGGGACGTAGTTCAGCAGGGCACAGTTCTTTGCGGGCATCGGGACGGAGGGGAGAAGGAAGATGATGGGGAAGAGGGGTCGAGGTGTGGCAGTGAGAGGGAGAGGTAACTCTTAGCTACAAGACAGTGGACTTTGTGCCTCACAAAGCTGACTCTGTGTGATGTGATACCGGAGTTCTTACTCTGCTGCTCTCATGAGGAGACAAGCTGTGTGTGTGTGGGCACACGTGCGTGTGTACCGCCACACAAGCACGTGATGTGGCATAGGAGGGTGTTGCCCGAGGGTTGCGTCTGTGGCAGAAACACTTGAAGGTCCCTTTCCCTTTCTTTGCAACTACAATGTTACGGGCTCCCGTTTTCCAGCAGGTTGAACACCCAAACTTTAACAATCTCCAGAACCAATCCAGGGCACTAGAGGAATGGAACCGTGGGCTGTCTTTATTTTATTTTTTAAAAGATATTATTTATTTGACAGAGAGATAGAGAGGGAGAGCACAAGTAGACCGAGAGGCAGGCAGACGGAGAGGGAGAAGCAAGCTTTCTCCTGAGCAGGGAGCCCGAGGTGGGGCTCGACCCCAGCACCCTGGGATCATGACCTGAGCCAAAGGCAGCGGCTTAACGGACTGAGCCACCCAGGTGCCCCTGTGTGCTGTCTTTAAATAGTGGGGTGCTGGCTGTGGCACAGTCCTTCCTGTCAGCTGGGTGGGTGCTTAGCAAACTACCAAAGCTTGCTTTAGTCTTTGTGGTGATCAAGCGCATTTGAAAGCAGGTTTTCCCTGGGGCTTTGTTCTCTGGATGCCACGCTCCCTCCCCGGGATTTAAGGGTCCACCCACCAGCACCCTCAGTTGGGGGGGCACATATCAGGGCAATAAAGCTCTTTCCTCAAGCAAGTGACCCAGAATGCTTTGAATGTGAGTTGCTTGAGCTTTCATTAATAGATGTCCCTCCCCTCCGTCCATCCTTTCCTGAATGCTTTTCTACCAGATACCAAAATAGCATTCTTGATTTACAGGTGGCTTTTCAAGTTTTAAGTTTTCATTAAGTTCGAAGTGAGTTAATGAGAGGAGGCCTCTGTGCAGCCACTGTGTGGCATTTACGAGATATGGGTCCAAGATAACATCCCGGGCCTGGGGCCTCTTCCATTTCTAGCCCTGCAAACTCATTTTTGATGACACCCTTTAAATAACATGCATGGCCAATTTTTTGTTTCCATTCTGCCCAAGCACTGGGATCTCATTGTGATAACTCCGGGCCGTATGTTACTTGATCGCGGTAATGCAGAATAATTACCGGCCCATTGCACTTCATTACACCACGGTGATCGGTGGCGGGTCAGTGTTTGAACTACCGCTGCTCTGAAACTGAGCTGACATGGTTGCTGTGATAGGAATAATAGCATGGGGGGCCCCCATGCAAATGGCAGAAATTAGCATCCAGTCACTAGGTTCTGAAATGCTGCATGCCCTCAGCCCAGGACACCTGCTTTGGGTCTCTCATTTTCTCTTGGATACAATATGACGATCATAGAATAAATGAATCCTTCAACTTATGTTATGCTTCGAGAAAGGTCACTGAAATGCCAGAGAATGTTAAATACCATGAACGTGTTCAGAGTATGACATTCCATAACACATCATCTAATCGTTTCTAATGGTCAGTTTCACCGGCCCTGTTGATCCTTTGCTTCTGTGTGTATCTAGTCTACAGATGGATTTTTAACTTTTACATGTTACAAAATAATGACAAATGATCCAGAGCGTAAAAGGGCTAAGGGTGGCCACATAATTTATCTTACAAAGTGGTAATAACACAGAGTGATATTAATAATTACACTGGGACAAGGGACATATACCTGGATTGTTCCCAGAAAAATGAGGCACCCGTGACATAAGGCACAGCTATGACCTTTGTTCACTATCCTTTCCCTTATAGCCATAGCTAGCATCATCTGGAGATGATAGAGGTCATGAACTTGGGCCTTCTCCCTGCTCCCCCAAAATAACCCCCTCTACCATCACCTGGGTGAAATGCATTCCACTGGCTTTTCTAGTCGAGTAATGAGTTGTTAACACAGGCTTGGAGTTTCTGAGAGAAACTATATTTATCTATATTTATTTATATTTATATATATATAAATATAGTTTAAATATACTTTATATATTATGTATATAATATATATAGTTTATATATACCTACTATAGTTTATAAACTATATTTATTTATATTTATTTATCTCTCTCTATATATCTATATTTATCTAGGATAAATATAGAGATTAGGGAGTCATCCCTGCATGTGGACATATTCATGGGAAAGCCTCACTTTGGAGAATACCATCATGGAAATCATGGACAGAAGAGGGAGAACTAGGGAAGCAGGAGAAGAATGAGGCAAGAGAAAGGAGAACCAGCTTCATGGAAAATGAGGGAAGCATTGACAGGTGTTCACTGGATTTGGTGAGAGGAAAGTGTGGCTGCCAACCTCCAAGATGGCTTCCAATGGTCCTGCTTCCAGCTTTCTGAGTCCTGTGTGATTTCTCTCATATCAAGCTGTGTCAGGTACGGCTGAAATGGTAGAGTGTGACTTTCGAAGCTGGGTCACAGAAGACATGGTGACTTCCATCATGCTCTCCTTCTGATCACTCTCTGGGGGAAGATCGCAGCCATGTCGTGAAGAAGTTCAAGCAGTCCTGCGCAGCTTCCTTGTGGAGAGGAATTGAGGGTTTCTGCCAAGGACCATGGGAGTGAGCCCTCTTGGAAATAATACGGTTACAAAGAATATTCCTTCTGGGCTTCCCACTGGCAACATCCATGAACTTCTTCTCAAGGGAAATAATCCCTTAAGATGTGACAAAACATATAACTTAGATACCGTGTGCAAAAGCTACCTCGTTCCCTTATAGCCCTACTTCTCATTTTCCAGGGAAATTGTTTGAGTCTCCGTTTAACTGGAGTCTCCCTCCCTCCACCCCAGCATTTTTCATAGATAAAGTTTTATGGCACAGACCAACCCATATAAAATGGATCCACAGTAATTTTTCTAAGTGGGTCAACTTACAGCACAGGCCACCTGGAATTACTGGACGATGTCCAAATGGCATAAGCATTTTCGAAAAGACAACTGCAGTGTCCTCACGTGGTCTGAATCTGTTTGACTGGGGAAAAAATGGAGGCGTGGCCTTCTGGCCCTGCTGGAGTTTATTGACATTTACTTGCTTTGAAGAGGGCAAACTGTATGTGGCATTTGCTGGGTGAGCTGAGTTTTCTCTATTAGCTTCTCCAGACCCAGACCCTCCCTTTGCCCTGTGTTTCCTGAGCTAAATCACATCCCTCATCCACTCGAAGTCATGAATTAATAAAGAACCAACCAACTGCCCTATCGGGAGAAGCCTGTTTAATCATTCATGGCTCGCTCCAGGAAGGATGCCCTTTGGATGGCTGTTTCTTTCATTTTTTTCCCATTCCTCTCAAGAGTTGACCAAAACAAATGCTGTCTTGTTCCCTGCCCCCAGGTACTTTTTTTTTTTTAAATGCTTGGGCTCACAGATGAGAAAAAAAGGAAGAGAAAGCGACATCCAGGGCTGCCGTGTACAGCTGTACAGACTGCGCACTTTACAAGGTATGCAGCAAAAGGAGGGGAGGCAGCTGAAATTCAGACCACACTCCCCTTGTCCAAATGTGTGCTCTGGCCTGGAGCCATGTCCACTTAGAGGAGGGGTGGACCCAGAGGCCCTGTCTCAGCCAACACTGGTCCTATCAACATGGTTTCTTTCCTCCTTCTTTTCTTTGTCTTCCCTCCTCTTCACCTTAGCAAAAAACCTGTATGAAATCTCTTGTAATTTGTTTTTCTCCCCGAGGAAAGGTTAATTCTTGTAGCCATAATTCACTCACAGGAAATTAGATACAGGAGCAGTGGGATGCCTGAGATAATTTGAAAAGCCCCTTTGAAGCCCTTTTCCTTCAGGTTTGGGAAAGTCTTTCTCCCCATCCTCAGTTTCTGAGGGGGCCTCGCCTAAGTGGGTTCCCTCTGTCAGGGCTGGCCTTCAGGGAGTGGTTGACTGAAGCAGGACACCCACACTGGATGTCTGGAAGGAACCAGATGGGAGGCTTCCCAGAGTCTCCTGCGCTTCCTGTCCTCAGACATTTCCTTCCATGGGTTTTAATCAAGTGTTTGAATGTTGGTGTTTGCCCAAGGTGATGAGTCTTTCTTCTAGGTTGATCTAGAATCACTGCTTCTGGGTTATCTGTTATTCACAGGGCCCTCGGACTGAATGAAGCCAACAGGCTATTCAATGGCCCGTGATGAAGGAAAATTTTCATCTCCTTTCCTTCTGAATTTTGTAGCCAGAGCAGGGGCAAGTCACAGAAATGCCAGATTTGGTTTTATCCTGGTCTTTGTCCACCTCTTGCCATGGCAAGGTCCAAGGACTCCTTTAGAGAGGCTGCTGTATTTTGTCTTTGTGACACTGTCTTTCCTTCTGCGAAGGGCAGCATTATGCAGAATGGCCTACAGCTCGTTCCTCGTTATAATTTTTCTAATGGGCTTGGAAGCCTGAGGGGGCTTGACCATGACCAGGTTCTGGAAACAGATGGTGCCAGGAGGGGAGCCCAGGTCTGTGTCACTGCTCAGTCTTCCTCCTCATCTCTACAGCATATCCCAGAGCAGGCACGCAAACTTGAAACCACACGCGATGTTGCTGCATTTCACTTGTTCCTACAGGTCAGCCCTCTGCCCCCATCCACCCTCCATTTCCCTGTTACGACCAGAGCCACTCTGAGCCCAGGAATTGTCTTCGCAAAATGCTTATTGTCTTGCACACCACGTCGTAGTAGCAGTGATGGATTGCTTTAGTCTATAAGCCAGTATCTAAGGTTGTGCTGGCTTCAAAACGTTCTTTGTGGGCTGGCCTTATTAGTTGCCTATCTTTTTTTCTAAAATGATGGCTGGGGAATTAGTTTTAAAAGTGCTCAAGGACATCCAGACAACGTAGCAGCAGTCAGTGCTAAAAATATGAGCTATCAAGCCATGAAAAGACATGGAAGAAACCTAAATGCATATTACTAAGTGAAAGTAGTCAACCCAAGAAGACTACGCACTGTACAGGCCCAACTTTATGACATTCTGGAAGAGGCAAAACTGTGGAGATGAGGAAAAGATCTGCCGTTGGTGGGGGTGGGGTCTGGGGGAGGGATGACTGGGCAGAGCACAGAGGATTTTTCCGGTGGTGAAAATACTCTGCGTAAGGATAGAGCCATGTCATTAGACACTTGTCCAAACCCACGGAATGTATAACACCCAGAGTGAACCCCAAGGTAAATCCTGGGATTTGGGTGATTAAGATGTATCGATACATGTTCATCCTTGGTAATAAATGTCCTACTCTGGTGAGTGATACTGATAATGGGGGAGACAGCATGGGAGGGCAGGGGTAGGTGGGATATCTCTGTACCTCCCTCTCAATTTTACTGTTAATCTAAAACTTCTCTAAAAAATAAAGTCTTGAAAAAAAAAAAACAGTGTTCAAGGGACTAAAGCTCGAGGACATCTACACTATGACTCAGCTATCCATACTTGAGTATATAAGAGAAACGAGCATTTATGGTTGCTGAAAACAGGTATAAGAATGTTCACAGATGCAGTATTCATAGGCGCCCAAAGCTGGAAACAACCCAAATGACAACAAGAAATAGGGCTGTTGGAAGGGGAGGTGAACCATGAGAGACTATGGACTCTGAAAAACAATCTGAGGGTTTTGAAGGGGTCGGGGTGGAGGTTGGGGGAACCAGGTGGTGGGTATTGGAGAGGGCACAGATTGCATGGAGCACTGGGTGTGGTGCGAAAACCATGAATACTGTTAAGCTGAAAATAAATTTAAAAAAGAAAAAAAAAAAAGAAAAAAAAAAGAGAAAACAAAAAAGAAATAGGGCTGGAGTTATACAGTGGAATAGGACCCAGCACTGAAAATGAACAAATTACAGCTACATGCAACCATACGGAAATGTCTTGCAGACGTACTGTTAAGCAAAAGAAAACAGACGCTATAGATGATGTACAGTAAAATTCCACTTACGTAAGGTTCAAAAACAGGTTAAAGTGATGTATGATGAAAGAAGTCAAACTGGTGGTTACTGACTGGGGACGGGGCATGAGGGGGTCTGCTCGGTGCTGGGAACATTCTATATCTTGGTTTGGTTACCTGGATGTATGCATCTGTAAAAATCTATCGCTTGAGATCTGTGCATGATTTAAAAAGATAACAATAATGACAACAGAACACACAAGGAAATGGGGGTGTGACGAGTTGGTGCCGGTCCCTGCCAGTTGACCCAAGGTTTCTGAGGATACCCCTTGCAGAGCCCTCCCACTATATTCTTCTGAAGTTACTCTTGACCCAGAGGGCAGCCTTGATTCATCAGGAATGGATGGCATCAGTCATACTGCTAGCGACCCAGTATCTGGGGTGCCTGTGGCTCACTCATAGTGTCTTCTTACCCAGTGACTCCTTGCTCATGCCATTTTTTGCTCGTGACCAGATTTCCAATTGGCTTGAAGCTTGCCTTGAACCCAGATCCACCGCTGGGGACATGGATGCCATGCCTTTCTCTTACTAGCACCTTCTTCCCAGATGCCTGAACTGCATCTTCTACGCCTATAGTCACAAGGTACCAGATGGACTGGTCTTACACCATGTCTGTGTGACTTGTTTATGAGAACCACCATTACCTGGAGCTTCTTGATGTAATGGCTACTGCCTAGTTGACTCCTCCCCTCCCCTTTATTACTAATAGGTCCTCCTGACACCAATATATTGAGCCTCTAAGAAGCAACCCTTCTGGTGGGTCACTTCACCTATCCCCCGGCCCCAGCTTCCTCTCATTCCCTACTGGGTCATGTTGATGAACCCCCAGTCATGCAGCACACTCTCCAATCAGGATTGGGACAATTCACTCCCATCAACTGCTGTGTTTCTGCTATGCCCCTATAGGACAGAATACCAAAGAAACCCTGACCTGTCTTTAAACACTGAAACACCTAGAGTACAATGGACAATGAAACATTTTAACACTTTCCTTTGAGATCTTTCTTGTGGCATTTCTTTGGAGAGGAAAAGCTATTTTGCAACTGTCCATTAACCATTAATGTTTTTGAGGCACAGTGGGAAAAGGAGAAAGGCAGAAAGATAAGGGGATAATGTCTGTGAGACAGTCAACCTGAAAGGTTCACCACAGTGTGAAGGGTTTCAAGCGTGTTCGATCTGTTTCTATAATTTTGTTATTCATGAGACATAGGGGAGCGAGAGAGTAAAGTAAACACAGCCACTTAGGAGATAGATGGAGCACACGAAGAGAAACTAAGCCACAAAACACAGCAAAAGAGCAGAGCATTATAGGCAGAAAAATTACATCTGGATTATTCTACTTAAATGGAAGAAACACAAATGACACCAAGGACTCATAGCAATGTGCATTGGAGTGATAATGAACAGACCAGCCCGGACCCCCTCTCTCTTGCTCACTGAGTCGAATCCTACACCTCCTATGTGATCCGGCAGGAGTCCCAGGAGTCAATCATCGTCCTGTCCTCCTGCTCAGTCCTGCCTGGTCCTGTCCAGTCTAGCCTCGTCCACTGTAGTCTTGCCCCTGCTCTGCTCTCTTTAAGCCATCACATTCTGCCCCTGCTGGTCTCTGCTCATCATAAACACTGGTGGTTATGTCTGAATATGCCTTTGTCTCAGCTTCTGTCTCAGACCATCAGACTCTTGAGGGTCTTTTTGTCTTTATACCTGTCTTCAATGATCTAGGCTAAAATCCTTAAGTGTAGCAGGTGCACAATATACTCATATGCTTGGATATACTCATATATTGGTTGGTTGATTAATTTCAAATGCTTGTGATGGAATTTTCTCTGCAGTTGGGTCTATGAGCAGAAGTTCTGCATGCACAGCTCTTTTGGAAGTAGATTTATGGTTAAATTAGGTTAATGATCACTGAGCCAGCTCCTAGAGGACCCCATTTGGACAAGCACATCCATTTACAGCAACAGTGTCTCTTAAAATACATTTAACAGGTCGATAAAAAACAATGCAACATGTTCAAAGATTTTCAATAGTACATATTTTCCTCTAATTTTGTCTAGATTTCTCCAATTAAGTATATCTGGAGGGTTACTGAGACAGCCAATACCTTATACCCAAGGAGGACATGGCAAAATCAGTGATCTGGGCATTCACTTACTCTTTCCAAATATCACAATTCCTTTTGAATAAGAAATAGAAGAAGGGCTGATCTGTGTGTATGCCATATTCTACCTGGGTTCTAAAATTTTGGTAAATTAGGAATATCCAATTTTTCTCCTAGACCTATAAATGCTGACATTGAGTTCATCCACTTTTTAGCTTGGATGGTCAACATAACGTAGGAAGAAAGGATGCCTAGCATTTGTTAAATGCTAGACATGAGTTACATGTGGTGTTCATTTCCCATGAATGAGGCAGTGAGTACAGAACCTTTTTTTTTTCTTTTTTGGCTTTCATTTCCTCATCTATAAAATGAGTATAAAGAACTAATATCTAAGTGCTGTTATGAGGATAAAATCGGGTAATATGTGTAATATGTAGCCTTAGGTTGATGACTCATGCATGGGAAGCACTACATATGTTGAAGAAATACAAATAAAAGAAAGTTCATTCTCACAGCAATGCTTTGTGACAGGTGTTTCCAAAAGCCCTTCTAGCAAGAATAGTTAAAAACCAGCTGATTCATTTGTTTTCTATCCTTAGATTTACAAGCAGAGGATATCATCAAGCAATCTTCTTGAACCTTTGGTGGCAATTATTTGTACAGCCTAGCAGTCTCAACTTTATTTGTTTTGAATAAATAAATATAATTATATCCATTCTCAGGCCCCTAGGAAACATTTTCCCAGCACTAGGAGTGAAAAGATACACCACCATCTCTCCTTTTTTTTTTCTTTTTTTTTTTGGTAACTGACTAAGTCAGTTTCACACTGGCAAAGGAGAAGCTTAGCAGAACTGGAAAATGTCTTAAAATATTAATTATGTATTAACTGAGTTTCATAAATTTTTTAATTTTCTAAAAGGCGTTAATAACAAGAACCCATAATGACTCAAGGGAAACAATGACACATTTGCATTTTATTAGTTAAAATAAGTGCAATAATACTTCACTTATCTGCTTGTCACTGGATATGGGCCATTTAATGTGTGTACATTTTCCCAACAACTAAACCTTGGTCTTCTGATCACAAAAACTTTGATCATTTTAACTCTTGGGGCGCCTGGGTGGCTCAGTGGGATAAACCTCTGCCTTCAGCTCAGGGCATGATCTCAGGGTCCTGGGATCAAGCCCTACATCGGGCTCTCTATTCAGCGGGGAACCTGGTTCCCCCCTTCCACTCTGCCTGCCTCTCTGCCTACTTCTGATCTCTCTCTCCTTGTCAAATAAATAAAATCTTTGAAAAAAAAACATGATTAAAAATATATAATCACTCACTTTCTGTTATTCAGACCATACTGAAAACTACCAAAAAAAAATGTTGAACATCATGTTACGTTTTTTTGTATGGGAAGCAATAGTCAACATTTACTTTACTAAATGGTATTACGGCTACATGTTCAGATATTTTGAGGCACAGAAGAACTTTTTCCCCTTTCTCTGAATGGCCTCACAATTATTGTGTTGGGATTTCATATTTTTAGTAGCTCACAGAACACTGTGGGGCTGTTGGGTTTCACTTGTGAGGTACCAGTTTCTGAAAATGATTAGAATTAGTTTTGGGGGATTGAGAAAAGGACTAAATAGATCCAACAGACATTATAAAGGTGTAAACCTAGAACTATCTACAACAAGAGCAGGTGTTGTTAGTGATTAAAAGGAAGGGGGTGTTGTCAAGAGGGGATCAGTAGGAGGAGGAGAGGCAGAGAGCATCCGGGAACTTTTCTTCCCCACCTGAGACTGGCGTAAGATGTAAGATGGAGTCTGAGCCTGCGCAAAGTTGGGAAGTCTGGTGGATACAATGAATTCTTCTACAAAGACTGGAGCCAGAGGGCGTAGACACGATTCCAGAGAGCACAGTCTGGGTGCTGGTGGACGCACCCATGGCAGACCTTCTCTGGGGACACCATCCAGGTTAAGAAAATGACCCAGCCTTCTCCCTCCCTCTGGAGGAGGATCCAAGCCATTGAAAATATTTTCAATGTTTTCACCAAAAAGAATAGACTTGCTCTGGAAATTCAAATTTTCCCAACCATTTTTTTTTTAAAGATTTTATTTATTTATTTGACAGAGAGAGATCACAAGTAGCAGAGAGGCAGGTAGATAGAGAGGGGGAAGCAGGACCCCCGCCGAGCAGAGAGCCCAATGCGGGGCTCGATCCCAGAACTCTGGGATCATGACCTAAGCCAAAGGCAGAGGCTTAACCCACAGAGCCACCCAGGCGCCCCTCCCAACCATTTTAACATGGTTGCTCACTAAAGTTATTTATTGATCATGCTGAGTTTTAAAAGTTGAAGGCAGTGATGCCTTTGAGCTAGGGAAGACACAAAACAACAGAGAAATGGTAAAGGGCTTTATGTAGTCTAAGAAAAATTCTGGGCAACTAATCTTGCCTTGTTCCACTTGTGACATTTAGTTAGCAAAGGTCAACCTGGTAAGGCTTCATCATTGCTCTGGGATGCTTGGCCATGTATTTCTTCTTGCCTCACATAACTGTCCTTGGCTTTTCCCCGGCGTCAGAACTGATCCTGCTATGCCAGGAGCCCACAGACATTACCGGTGTCCCCCAAATTGTCTTGCACTGCAAGTAATGATTTCAGACACGTCTCTGGGAGACACACACACGTAAAAGGGGGTTGATTTTGACATTCATTTTTATTGCATTGGTATTGTGATTATTATTATGGTTTTTCCTTTTTATATGGTCTAATAACTTCCCAAAGCACTCCCACACTGTTAATTTCTTAGCATGGGGCCACTGCTTGGGGGAAGAATCAGCCAGGAGTCATCTCCTCAACCCAAAGAGAAGGAGGCAGGATATTTTCATAAGAGGAGATTTTGCTAAATCTATTCCAGGCATCTGCTTCTGTGACCATATCAGAGCTTCAAAACAAAGAAACTTTGCCAGATATTGAAATCCAATTAACTATTACAATAATGCTAATAGCTAACATGTGCTGAGCATATATGCGGTAGCCAGCGTTGCTCTGAGCGTCGGATGTGCATTAATTTACTGAGTTCTCCAGAACTCTGAGATGCCGATGTGATCTGGTCCCAGAAGAGGAACAGAGACCCAGAGCAAGAAGAGGCAGACAGCCCTGGGCATGCCCTCTGGCTTCGAGATTATACGGCCTCTTCATCAAGTCTGCTAAGAGGTGACTTGTGTCTCAAAATTCAGCTAGCCCCAAACAGGCAAGAATCCAACTGTATGCTAAAAGGGCCTGGGGCGAGAGGAGAGGTGGCCCATAGAGTGTATCAAACTTCATGTACTTCACTCCATGTTCATAAGGCCTTCCTCAAGTGGAAGCTTGGCCTTTGCTGGAGCAGAGGATGCAAGGCAAGGGGGGTTGCAGGATTGTCCTGCGAAGGTGGGGATCTTGTATGGAAATGACAGTGCGTGGAAGAAGCCACTCATACTGCGTGATTCCATTTACATGAAAGGTTCTGAACAGACAATCCGTGGAGACAGGAAGTACATCGGCGGCTGCCGGCGCCTTGGAGGGGGTGGATGGGGAAGTGGGAATGACTGCCGGAGGGTGGGAGTGTCTTTGGGGGGTGATGAATATACTCTAGCATTGAGTGTGGTAATGCTCAACTCTGTAAATATACTGAAAGCCATTGAAGTGTACGCTTTAAATGGGTGAATTATATGGTATGTGAGTTATATCTTAATCAAGTAGTAATTAGTAACAAAAAACTCCCGGAGTGTTGAGTCTGACCCCAACTATCTCAAAGCAGAAGTGACTCAAGAAGACAGGGACAATGTGGATTTCATAACATTTGCTTATTAGGTGAAGAAATGGCTGATTAATTAAACTTATATAAATAATTTATGTTGATCATAAAAAATTCAAAACACTCATAATCTTGACACTTGGACATAATCGTTGTTAACGTTTTCAGGTTTATCCTTGAGAACTTTTTCTATGCATTTATAAGGTACATGGAAACACCACATCCTGTTACCTCTATTGTAATTTGCTTTTCTCATTAAACAACACTCTGTCACAGGGGCTCTCCAAATGTGATGCCTGCACCATTGGCATAAACATCATCTGGGCACCTCCAAATGTGAATTCTAGAGCCCCAGCCCAGGCTTCCTGAATGAGAAGCTCTGGGAGTGGGGCCACAAGGCTTGCTTTAGTGAGTCCTCTAGGCGATCCTGACATATGGTCAAGTGTGAGAACCCCTGCCCTGCCTTAACTCTCTGTGCATGTGTGTGTGTGTGTGTGTGTGTGTGTGTGTGTAAATACATGTGGATTTCTGTCATAATTTCTAATGATTGATATTGCAACTTTTGGATACTAGAAGTAATGTTGCAAAGATCATCCTTGTGCTATACTTGCACACTTTATTTCCTCCAATTCATTCCCAGAAGTGTATGTACTGAGTCAAAGTCTAAGGTTTTAGATATTTATTTTCAGATTGTCCTCAAAAAAACCTTCTTAATTTATATTCCTACCTCCAATACAGGAGAATGCGTATATTTTTGACAATTCTGGTTGTTCTTTTTAAAAAATCCATAATAATACAATAAGTAAAAAGGGTAGGCCATTGTGTTTTAGTTTACATTTCTTTGATTACTGGCGATATTGAACATTTGTATGTGATTATTGACTATATTTCTTCATTTGTGAATGTCTTGCTTAAGCTTGTTGCCCAAATTTCTGTGGAATTTTTCATATATATATGTATATATATATATAGAATATATGTGTGTATATATGTATAAAATATATATATATATATTTCTGGTGGAATTTAATACATTTAATACATTGTCAAGTAGTAAGAATACTAACCCCTGAATATCACATATGTAGAAAATAGATTTTCTTGTTTACTTGTCTTTCAACTTTCTAGGGTTTTTTTGCTGTTTAGAATGAGCTTAAAGTTTTAATGTCATAAAATTTTATTTTGGTGACATTCTTTGAAAGGATTTCCCATCTGGTTTTTTATAAATATTTACATATATTTTCTGAGTACTTTAACATTAAATTGTTTAATCCATATGGAATTTATGTTGCTGTAAATTGTCTTTTGTTTCTAAAAGGTTCTCCCTAGATTCTTTATTGACAAGTCCTAATTTTCCCACATGATCTGAAATCCTAACGTTATTATATATCCATTTTTTTTAATATATCCATTTTTTAAATGGCTTCTGTCTGCTTTTGAATTTCTTGGTCTATGTAATTAATCTATTTCTAATGGAGTCAGTTTTGATGATCAGAATTCTAATACATTTTAATAATTGGAAGGACACGGGGCACCTGGGTGGCTCAGTGGGTTAAAGCCTCTGCCTTCAGCTCAGGTTATAATCCCAGGGTCCTGGGATCGAGCCCCACATCGGGCTCTCTGCTCCGCAGGGAGCCTGCTTCCCCCTCTATCTCTGCCTACTTGTGATCTCTGTCAAATAAATAAATAAAATCTTTAAAAAAAAATTGGAAGGACGGATACACTCTCTTCAGTTTTTTTCTTCCCCCAGACTTTTTTTTTCCTGGTTATTCTCATATATCATATAGTCTTCAAATACACTTTAGTCAAGTTTGAAAAGAAGTATTAGAATTTTGACTTGAATTACACTAAATTTACACCATGATTTCTCAGTGTCAATATCTTTAAAGATAGAACGTCTTTCTGTCGTGGACCATGTTATGTCCAATTTTTCACAATTATCAGATATCCTTTTCTTTTTGTCTGTTTGTTTAAAGATTTACTGTCCTGAGGACAGTATATAGTTCTTTTCATATAGATTATAGTCATTTCACGAGAAGTTTGTTTCTAGGCATTATGTATGTATGACTGCTATGAAGCACGTATTTTCTAAGTGATTTCTATAAGCTAACTTTATAACCAGCCACCTCGCTGAAGCCTCTTATCAGTCCTAATATTTTCTCATGGGTTTTCCAAGCAGGACAGTGATAATTTTGTCTGCAGTGTCCAGCATTTATTCCTGCTTTCCTATTCTTTTCTATTGTATTAGCTGGTGCTTCCAGAACAATGTTAAACAGTCATATGAGTAGGCATTTTTGATCTCTCCCTGCCTTTTCATGGCAATGTCTTCCATTTTATAGTTAATCATGATGCTGGCTGTTAGTTTTAAAAAAAGCATATTTTTTATGTCTGTATATGTATTCATACGCACATATATATATATACACATACTCATATATACTCATACTCATATATACACATATACACATACTCCCTCCATCCATCCATCACGTTTGTTAGTAGCCTACATTCTTCGTTTCCTAAGATTTATTTTTTTACTTTTAAAAAAGATTTTATTTATGTATTTATCAGAGAGAGAGAGAGAGAGGGAGAGAGCACAAGCAGGGAGGTTGTAATGCAGAGGGAGAAGGTGGTTCCCCACTGAGCAAGGAGCCTGATGTGTGACTTGATCCCATGACCCTGGAATCATGACCCGAGCCGATGGCAGATGTTTAACCGAGTGAGCCACCCAGGCGTCCCTGATTTTTTCTTTTTTTAACATAGACTTTCTATTTTATAAATGTCCCTTCAGAATCACTCAAGATGATAATGTATTTATCTTTTGTGGCCTTATTTCACAATTATTTTCAAATTAACATTAATCGAGCATCTTCTATGTCACTAGCCATTTTACTAAACAAACAAACAAACAAACAAACAAACAAACCAAAGAGACACAGAGACCTATCAGAAAAGCTAAGTTGTTTGGTTCCCAGCTCTTAGCAGATAGGAGCTGCCAAAGAGAAAGAGGGGACGGCTGGGCAGACGCGGGTGTGGTCAGACAGCCAAGGTGGGGAAATGCCAAAGGAGCCACACAGACCCTGTGTCTGTGCTGTTCACATCCTTGTTCCTCACTGAGATCTCTTGAAGGATCTCTTAACAAAACAAAACAAAACAAAACAAAACAAAACAAAACAACAAAGCTTGAGCCTACTAAAACTGTGTGTGTGTGCTTGCGTGTTGGGGGGCGGGGGTGTGAGTCGGGCATCTGGGCTGATAACCGCGGAGGCTAAAACGAAGGCGCAATTGAACGGTCGCTGTCCTCAGCGTCCTGCAGGGGGCGCTGTTAGCTAGTTATTTTACCAAACTGGGGCCACTCCCGTTTGCTCAGGGATGTTACTGTTATTTTCGGGGCTGCAATTAGGACGTGGACCCATATGAAACAGCCATTTTTATAGGCAAAGCATGGTCAACTGTATGATCTGACCTAACGTTATTAATTATGACCATTTATTATCTATTATGTATCGGTAGTTGTTATTTGTATTTTCTACAGACCACATAGTTTTGTTTCTATAACAGCTCCTTGAGGTAGGAACCATCATCCCAACCTACAGATGAGAAAACAAGCTCAGAGTAGTTAAGAAAGTCCTTTAAAGTCACACAGCGAGGAAGTGGTAGAGCCAGGAGGCATATTCAGGTCAGTCTGGCCCCAAATCTCACGCTTTTTCTTTAACAACAGGCCAGTCTTAGGTCTGCTGATTCTCGCTGGTGGCCTGCTGACCCAGAAAGGGAGCAAAGTCTGCTCATTCCAAACGGTCCCTGACTGGAGAGGGATGTGTGCACTGTCGAAATTTTGCAGCTTCCACTCCGTGGAGCAGAGACTTTCCAAATGCGGTCTGCAGACCTGCAACATCACCTGGGAACTTGCTAGAAATGCCCATTCTCACTCCACCCTGGACGTCCTGAGTTAGAAACTCCAGTGGGTGGGGCCAGCAGTCTGTTTTAAGAAGCCCTCCAGGTGATTGTGATGCCTGCCAACATTGGAGAACCACGACCCTGGGCCCAACCGTAATGACTGCTAACTGGTACTGAGAACTCGCTCCGCACCAGATCTCAACCTGTTGGGGAGTCCCTACAAGGTAGGGGTCTATAACTGGTGTAATTCCTACTTCTGCAGAGGTGGCACTGGAGCCTGGCAGGTGAACGGGTTGCCTGAGGCTCTGCAGGGAGCAGGTTGTTGAGTCTGGGTTCGAACCTGGCTCTTAAGAAAGAGCTGATGGCTGCCACCCTCTGCTCCTCATGTGAAGCCCGTGGTGCCCGATTCCCTGCGGAGCGTCTTCAGCAAAGGGTGGATGGAGACGAGATGGCGCTGATGTAGGCCCGGGGCTTGGGGGGAGATGATGCAGCTCGTCCACCATGGGCATCCTTCGCATGGGGAAGCAGGGGAGCCGTGGTTTTGGCATCCAAGTTCCCATCGAGGAGGCTGGGGCGTTCCAGATAAGGCGCCCTTGTTTTCCATCCCACAGGCTGGATGCCTTTATTTGGGCAGTTTCCAGTGACCGCCCTTCATCTGCAGAATGCCCGCTGCGAGTCAGGGGCTTTGTATGTCGAGGGTCTTACTGGGGATTATCGGAAGGCAAGAATAATGGTGATATTGTTTGCAGAGCCAAGGAGGAAAATCAGACCTGGGTGGAGGATTTATTTTTCCTCCATAAAGCTGACCGGGGAGAAGGAGGGGGGGTGCTCTTCAAAAGTTCACGGACTGTCGCGCTAAGTCTCTCCGTTTGGAAACACTCCTGGATGGCATGGGGAGATTCCTGGCTAATACTGCGCACACCCCTCTATCACCCAGCATCCAATTCCCGGCGAATTTTGCAATATAGTGACAGTAATGGAAAGCAAAATGATCTCTAAATAATGGTTTAAGATGGCTACTTGATAAAGGGCTCTGCAATAATTATGATCAATGGAGCATGGATTCAATATATATTGCCCATTTAGATGCACTAGATTAGCCTAACAGCTTTCTTTAATGTTCTGAGTATTTTGTGTGTCCGCTTGCCTGTGTGTGTGTGTGTGTGTGTGTGTGTGTGTAAGGGGGAAGAAGGAGAGAGAGAAGAGAAGAGAAAGGAGGGAGGGAGGGAGGGCGAGGCAGCCCAAAAGCTGCTATGAGCATTCCTTGCCTTCATATTGATCAATGTGGTTGGGGTGACACAGCACGGAGCAAAGGAAATTGAGATTCAGAAGTTGTGTGATCCATTACCAAGAGCAAGCCCTCAGGTGTCATGTGTTTCAGACGGGGCCTTTGTGGAGGGCGGTGGAAGCAGGGAACGGGGCGGAGGAGAGACACCTGATATGAATTTAGTCATTTTGCAGAGGGCACTTTCTGGATGACGATTTGGTGTAATCACGGAAATTAGGCATGCAGGCAGCCAGCCAGGAGAATCCCTCAACATCCCGGAGCACCAGCGCCATCAGCTAAGTGAGCTGGACAGGACTTGTTTTAGAAAGCTGGGCTAGCCGTGGAAATGTGTTTTACCAGGAGGGGGGAAATGATTTACTTGACATTGGTCCTAATCCTCCCCTCTCCAGCATCCCCCCTGCGCCCCCTCCCCCAGGAAGGAAATTTTCCGTGACAGCCTGTCTAGAAATCTGGGTCCGTTCCCTACCTTTTATGTTTTTGGGTTGATCCCAGGTAACACACAGGGTCTGTGATCAGCGTGTAATGATGAGGGCAGTGTGCCATATGGGCTGAAATTCCTTGGGATAATGAGGATAAAATGATTGCAGTCTTAGTCCTGACTTGCTTTGATTTGTCAGTTAAAATAAAGGCCCCGTCTCCGCCCTTTCATGAAAGGACATCAGTAGGAAGTGTCACCGCTCACAGGAGGAGAAGCCAATCCCCTAAACCCGATAATCTCCGATGATGTCCCTGCTGATTGGGAGTGGGTGCGGGGCTGGCAGGCTCAGTGATTGTTTGGCCTAGAAAAGCAGCTGGGGTTTAGGTCATCATAAGGATTGCTAACTAGTTCGCTGAGCATTTACTAGGTCCTGTGTTCTTGGGTGCAGGGCTTCCCGAAACTGTGGGGGCAGACACGCATCACCCAGGGAGCTTGTTAAAAATGCAGATTCTGATTCAGTAGGTCTGGGTGGGACCCGAGGATCCACATTTGTAGTAGGATCTCAGACGCGCCAGTGCAACCGGTCAGAAGACCACACGTGGGGTTTCAAGGGTCCAGTGCCCAGCCTCATTGGATTCTCACGCGGACTGCACAAGCTGGGCGCTGTTATGAACCCTGTTCTACAGAGGAAGCTGTGAATGGACACGTGAAGAGGTCAAGTGTCTCGCAGCATGTCTCGCCGCTCTTAAATGACCGGTCTGAGGCTGGCACCCAGGCTTTCCATCCCTCCATCGTTCTCTGCCCTCCAGGGTGGCGATCAGGGGCTGATGCAGGGTAGAGTGGGTGCAGACAGGAGCAGCCTGCAATCCTGGGAGGATATTTGGAGGAGAGGCAGCCTTCAGGGTCACCCAACCTGGACGGGATGAGCAAGAAATGCGCTTCGTTGTACAAAGCCACGCAAGCCTAGGGGCTCGTCTGAGCAGCGGCTAGTGTTTGTAACCCCAGCCAGCACTGTCGCTCACTCAACCACTCACTGCACACCTCATGATTCCCACTTGCCCCCGGTCGTCAGGCATCCAGATTTGTCTAAGCATCAAATTGTAAACCAGCTGTGCAAGCTGGGCCCCTCCCGGAGCGCTGGGAGGGGACGGCGCTGCTGGTGTTCTCTTGAGCCCTCCGAGTGGTAACGCCGAGCCTATGGGGCTTCACTCCGAGCTCATCAACACCTCAGACCAATTTTCGAATGCTCCAGGCTTGATTAAACCCAAGGCACAGTTTGCCAAGTGCTTCCTCCCCCACCTTAATTATTTAGATTGTGTAGAATTTGAGTAAAATTTAATCCAGATGTTTCTGATTCGTTTAAGTTTAAATCACCAGAAAATGCTCTTAGGTTGCTATTTGATGTTAAGAGGGTTTTCAAGCATTTTCCCCCTTCTTGAGCAGAGAGGTCACATTTGGGTTGGGGGAGAGCTGTCCCCCGCACCTAGAGGTTTCATCGGATTTGATTTGAAAACCCATTTTTGTGAAATCTGAGTCCGAACTCTATTTTCCTTTGACCTTCTTTTCAAATCCCTACCACGAGAATCTCAGAGAGAGAAGTGGAGTCATTTGCATGTAGTAGATATCAGGGATTCTTGTTTGAAAAAGATGGTAGCCCGGGACCTGGCTGTCCCCCAGCCCTGGGAACTGATTGGAGCTGGCAGTGGCCGTGCCCTTCATCAACTCCAGGAGCCACAGCTGGCCAGGTGAGCGCACTGATTTTGCTTAATTTTGCTACCTGGGCATATTGCTAAGCTGAAGTCCATCAGTCTGGCACTAAGTATCTGGCAGCTGATAAATGAGTCCTTAGGCAAGGTTGTAATCCAGGGCAGTGGTTCTCAAAGTGCGGTCCCCGACCAGTAGCATCCGTCCCCCTGGGAAGGTCACCTGGGAACTTGTGAATTTGTGAGCCCATCTAGACCTACTGAATCAGATTCCAGAGGTGGGGGCCAGCGATTATGTTGGAATAAGCCTTCCAGGTGATTCTGTTTTTCCTCCCTGGGTAATACTTGTCATCTTACTCATAGGATTTTGCAGGGAGGAATGAGATAACATTGTTACATGATTGAAGACACTCAGAACCGGGCTGTATTTACACAGGGCTCCACGACTGACCTTTCCGATGGAGTTGGAAGGCTGAAGAAATCAAACAACCCTTCGAGTTGACTTTTTCCCCCACTCTGAATTAACTTAATGTTTTTGCACAGTGTCTGCATTGAATGGTTTGCTCAAGGGGGCCGTCTAGCGATACCCAGGTGGATTGCATGGTGCCTCCCTGTTTTAAACAGTAGCACCCTTGATGTGAAAATTCTTTTGGGAATCACGGTAGGTTTCTGGAGTGTGAACAATGCAGTCCCCTCAACATTGCAGCTTTTATGATGCACGTTACCGGGATCACTGGAGTTGGCAGGTGGGGTCTCCTCCCTCCCCGAGTTTGTTCATGCTGTTCGACATTTGTCAGATGTTCAGTGAGTTTTTCTACATTCTGGTACCGTCCTAGCAGGTCTTGGGGGGTTCCCATCAGGCACTGAGCTTAAGTTCCCAGACTAGAGGTTGACTAGGACCAATAAACAAAGGGTCAATAAAACAAAGTTCTAGACTGAGCATTTCCCTGCAGCTGCGGGAGGGGAGGACAGCCAGCATCGGTAGAGGGGTTTTGTGGGGCTTTGCAGAGAAGACGAAGCCTGGGTCTTAGAGGTAAGGATTGGCCGGGTAGGCTACGGTGGCGCACGGAGTGGGTGAAGCCAGGATCTTTATATGCTTTAGAACCTTCTGGCATTCAGGGAGCCTGAGGGTGAGATGAAGCTGGAGATGGTGGGGCCAGTTCATGGTAACCTGGAAGGTTGATAGCCCACTGCAGCTCTGGCAAGCATTATAACCAAGGCTCAGATTTATTTTTCACAGGGAAACTAAGCCATAAACCATGGGCCGGCATTAGCCATATTAATGATACATCATTATGGCTTTTTTCTTTTTTCTGGTATAGGAGAGAGGGGTTTGTTGAAAGTATAGGTGTATATTTCCAGATCTAAATCTGATCATAGGATTCCTCTGCTTAAAACCTTCAATGGCTCCATATTTTCCCCCCAGTGAAGTTCAAACTCCTTATTAATGCTTCAAGCTGTGTACGGTGTGGGTCTCTCCACCTTCTTCCACCCTGTGGCCTTTGTGGTCCAGGCTCCTACAGACTCAAGGGCTCCTGGCGGTCTCAAATGAGCGTTTTCTCTTACTGCGGCACCTTCAAGCAAGATCTTC
This sequence comes from Enhydra lutris kenyoni, assembly GCF_002288905.1. Classification (NCBI taxonomy): domain Eukaryota; kingdom Metazoa; phylum Chordata; class Mammalia; order Carnivora; family Mustelidae; genus Enhydra; species Enhydra lutris. The sequence continues at coordinate 68,592,048 of NW_019154096.1, read as the reverse complement.
TCTTCCTTTGCCAGTTCCCATCCTCTCCTCTCTCGCTTGGTTTGTCCTTGTTCCAGAAGGCCAGAGCTCCTGCCCTACCTGCTGCAGAAAGGGTCTCCTGGATGCTGTGCGGCTGCGGGGTCTTGTCGCGCCACAGACCACCCCTCACTGCAACAGCGGTTGCACGCACGCTAGTCTCCCCAGGCAACGTCAGGGCCCGTTTCCGGCCCATGATGGGTAGGTTGGGGGCTCTCAGTTTTTGGTTCCGCAAACTCGGCCAAAAAGGTGGGAACCAGGGCCCCGCGGCTGAGCATCGCCCCCGCTATGGTAGGTTCCCACACGTCAATCCCTGCTGCGGAGAGCGTGGGTAGCTTTTGGGCGCACGGTCTGTACCTAGAATAATATCTCCTACTGAGAGTTTCAGCAAATCCTCTTAAATGACTCCATTTCCGTGCCTTTATTGACATCTATTCTTGCTACTGAAAACCTGTCATGACAATTTCGCATTTCAAAGTGCTGAAAGAACGTGCCTAGGTTGAAGCTTTCGCCTGTTTGCCAGGATGTGAAGTTTTATTCCCGGATGCCATCCCCCCCCCCCACCCCCAGTCGGCTTTTCTCTCCCTGATAATGGAGGGTTATAACAGAAATGCCTCCAGCATCCCCGTTATAATACAGCCAGTGATGGGTACCCGGAGCCCACAGAATAACTCCCGACCGAACAGAAGAAGCAATTTGGAGGACGTGATAAAACACGCTGGAGGACGGCATCGTTCCCTCGACAGAACAGTTAAAGAATTACGATAAAGAAGCGGGGCACGATCCTTATTTCTTTCCATGTGGCCCTAAACAGTCCTAATAATGTGGTATCTGAACTTTTAATGACACTGAAAAAGAGGGCTTTTCGTTGTCACAAATGTTTGCAAAAGCGCATTGAGACAAAATCCCGGAGAACTTGCTTCAAAATAACCTGCCAGCCAAACGTTTGCCAAATGTACTAATTAGTCACATTTACAACAACACTCTGGCTAAGGAATGGGATGAGGACTTCGGAACGATAGAGCGGGTGATATACAAATATTTTGGGTGAGACATAATCAGTTAATTGGTTTATTAAATTATAAAACCATTGTTTGCCTGAAAGAGCAATAAAACTAACTAAATGAATAGTCACCTCTTTGAAGACTTCTTACATTAATTATGTTTATGCTTCGCTTGGAGCAGCCGTGTTAGACAAAGGGCTCTTTATCTTTATATGCCAAAGCTACAATGTATTGTGGCTCAAATGATGGCACTGACTTTATGTCTACATAATTACAGAAATCTTATCCCTTTTGTGTTTGCACATCATTTTCGGTTTTTTGGAATAGTTAAACTCCATTTTACTTTTTAATAACATTTTAGAAATCATTGTGATTCAGGTAAACAGAATTTGATTGCTTTGATGGATTGAAAATGGTTAGCTCAGCCCGAGTTTATTTGATTTGTCTCTTCAGGGATTACAAAGAATAGGATTTTATCTCCAGACTGACAAAAGAGACAAACTCTGCATTTTTTTGCCTATGTAGTGGCTGTGCCGTCAAGCCACACAGCCCCTCCACAAGGGAAATACATTAGGCAGGAGGCTGGATTTTTATTCATGACCAAAGTTTTCGTTCCATCATATGTTGGTGGGGGGGGTGGGGAGTGGAGGCGTCCTTTAGTCCTGTTTGACTTAACAGATTTTTTTTTAGTAAGAGAAGACCTGGATTATTGCACGGCGCTGAATACGACAGATTCCCAGGGAGATAATTTGGTGAAACAGTGCCTGTCTTTCTTAGGAATGGTCACTTTAGGCAAAGGCCCATTTGCCCGTTGAATGGGTTTTGAAAGGCGATGCACTGATTATTTGCCAGGGTTCACCTTGCAACACTCCTTGTGGATTTCCCACAAGCTTGGATCCAAGACCCAGGTGGATTGCATGGTGCCTCCCATACACTGCTTTTCATTTTATTCGGCTGTGACGTGACGTGGGTATGGCGGGAAGACCTCAAGAAAATGTTGATGAACAATGGAGAGAAAAGCTGTATGTTGCAAATACCCTTTCTCAACCCGGCTTTCTTGCTCGGGAGGGGCGGGATCTCCTTAATTCCTGGTTTTAAGAAAGCGCCCCCCGTGTCTTGCCCCAAACTTCTTAAAATCCTGACTTCCTGGGGGAGCAGGCTGCTGTGGAGCCAAGCAGGTAGCCAATGTTGTGTTGCCGAGTTTCGGAGACCCGTCTAAACCCCGTTGTGGGCAGTAACAAAGAATAGGGGTTGGGTGGGAAAGGAGTGGGATTTAGAAAGGAAGTTCTATCCAGACTCCTGCCTTGTCTCGTCATCTGCGTGACCTCAGAATTCCAAACCTCACTCATCTTTGTTTTCTCCTGTGGTCCCTGGAAGGATTCAGTTAGTCCACCCAGGATGTCCGATGCCTGCTTCCAAGTGTTTATCGAAGGAGTGGCCACAGCCCTGAGGTACTTGCCATTTGGTTGCGAAGGCCTCCTACAGATGAGGGGCAAATACTTGGAAAACGCTGGCACTGTTTCATCCTCAAGGTCCCTGTTGGGGCATAGTGTTGTAACACAGTCCCTATAGGATTACAGGAAATCCTGTCACCTTATGATGTGGCCTTTTGATTGTGACTGAAATAGACCAGTTTCATACAGATTCCTTGCTAGGAACAATTGCAAACGTTCAGCAAATAACCACGTGTAAATAGGCACTGGGTCAAACCTCATTACAACCAGCCCAGTTTATAAAACGCAAAGAACCACCACCTAACATGTCCCTAATGGCACTAAAACGCTCCCTCGCCTTATTTGCTGGTTAATTGACTTAAGAAAGGAACTGATGCAATGAAGGTAAGAGCTCGGGTAATGCTTTGAAATTTTATACAGTGCCATTTGGTTTTAATATAAACCCAATACTGGAAACACAGAGTAAACTCATCATCAGAATGAGGAGAGGTTAATCAGAGAAGGCTCTCAGGTGGAGGTGGTTTTTATTTTTTTATTTTTCAAGAAGGGAAGGAGCATTGAGACAGGGAACGTTGTGTCTGTACAAAGGCAGGAACAATGAAAGTCACGGGGGGAGGAGAAGCCAGTGATCTGGTCGAGGAAGGAGAAAGCCTGGTTGGGGCTCAAGGCCAAGGACTCCAAGAAGTGGGGGTGAGCTCTTTGGCTAAGAGAAAGGAGAAGGATGGTGGAGGAGGGGCAGGGTTTACAGAGCATTCAGGAAACAGGCTCCGCCACCCCCACTGATTTTCCATGGCTTCAAATCTTCAACTGTACCATAGGTCCCTGAGTCCCCAGATCAAATGATTTCTTTCAGCATCACTTGCAAGGAATTGAAACTGTCTTCCCGATATTGGTGCGCAGAACTCAACTCTCTTTCTTACACTGTTTACCCCACAATGCGTCTGCTCTGTGTTTGTACCCGTGAGTCCAAGTTGGCGAGCCGGCAGTGTCCCTCTGCTGATCTCCATTTCTGCACCCAGAGTTCTTCAGGAAAATCAACACATGCCAGGACCCTCGGGGGAGGCAGAGCCGCTCAGGGGGCAGGGATGGGCCACACTGAGAGACAGTGGAATTGATGAGTGGAGCTGTCCCGTATCCACGGCCTCCAAGGGTATCCCCGAACGTGTCTCCCAGGTACTGGCATGACAGTCATAAGTTCTAAGGAATTGAACTAAAAGACAAAGTTTTTGCATCAGAAGTCCAAAGAGAGTCTAGACAAAGACCCGAACAGGTCAGAACCCTGACCAGGCAGATTTGTGAGGTCAAACCAGCAGGGCTTTTTGCCGAAGATGACAGGTATCATAGGCATGAGACCTTCTACCCAGACCCCCATCGAGGGAGGATTTGCTGCCCAGCTGTGGGGACTGGGGTCAGCAGAGAGCCTCCAACCGTGAGCTCCTTCTGGGCCTCTGAGCTGTGGACTGCCCTTACCCAGGGGCACACCTTCCTTGGGGAAGCCCACATCCAGGGACGGGGTCATCTGGGCAGAAGTCTAAGGACTGGGCCTGTTCACCTCAACAAGGGACAGTTCTGCCGGGCAGCAACTGCGCCAGAGCACCTGGGGTGGCGGGGTTTTGTGAGGTCCCTGTGCCTTACCCTTCGGCTGATGCCATCCCTCCCCTTCCTTTCACAGGGCTTGATCCCTGGCAAACCCTTGGCAGTCCAAACCCCACCACCCCTCACCTTCCAGAAAACTCCACCTGCATACCAGCAGGAAAGGACGGTGAGTGCCAAGAGGGAGAACAAGGAGGCTTTGCCGAGCAAGAAGTGCTTCCCCTTTGGGAGCAGAGGAATTAAGGAACCCGCAGGCATCAGCTGGAGGGAGACCAGACAACCTTCGGAGGGTTTGGAAGACAGGACAAGGTGAGGATAGCCAGATAGGCTGATTAGCTGTGAAACAGCACCATTAGTGCTCCTAATGTGCTCCCTGGGCCAGGGGCTCATGTCAGGGTACGGACAACCCAGAGCTGACAGGTGAGAGGGCAGGTGCTTCATCTCACCTGTCTGGAAAGAGGGACCAGCAAAGAGATGGAAGGCCTCAGTAAGTTCCGGCGACAGCCTGAGTCTCCCGCCTTGGTTAAGCTGAAGCATCTCATCCAGGCCCCATAGCCATGTGTTTGCACGTAGCAGGTGATTAGTGAACTACCGAAGAACACATACACATACACATCAATGTTGAAGCGTGACTCCCGAGGGGCAGGGAAGGTTGGCGCCGTCCAGGCTCTTGGGGATGGAGGGTACTGGCGGCTGGGGAAGAACCCGGTTGGTTTTGCTGCATCCAATCTCGTCTACGGCTCTGAATACCTTTCAGAGGCTTGCAGGCCCCCGAGACAGAAAGCGATGGCTGACAGGCACGTTTCCAGGCAATTTACATATATGTAAAGTTATCTGACTTGGTACTGATTTCTTTGCTTGTCAAGCCTTCCCCTGTTACAGTTGGCATGCCATGTACAATTTTACATTCTTTTTGTCAATCTGCTCTTAAAATCTACTCCACCAACTGTCCCGCAAATGAATTTCAGAAACAATGACCAATGGTACAGGAAATGCCTTTGTTTGTAGAGGGAGGGGGACCTCGAGCATCTTTCCCTCCATGGGGATGACCTTGTGTCTGAGCCTTGCTGGAAGGGGAAAAAAAGTGCATGTAGGTTTTGAGGAATAAAAATGACTTCACCTAGAGGACAGAATTCTGGAATGTGTTTGACTTTGAACCTAAGGCGATCAGCTGATGATTAATTCCTAATGAAAGCTCAACATAGAGGAATTTTTCTCCAGGTTTCCATTTCTAATTTACCTTAACTATAATTTAAAGGGGGAAAGTGAGCATTTTGGAGACCTGGAGAGAGCAAATTGTGTGAATTATTATTAGGTTCAGTTTATGCCCTAGATGAACTTTCTGGTAAGACACATGAAAGAATCCTTTAATTTGCATTTCTTATGTAAATATATATGTGTTCTCTGGAGGGAAAATTCTTCCTAGAGTGTAAGGTCTAGTCCATTATGCTATTTCTATGTTGCTTTCAAATTCTGAGGGCCTTTGAGCTATGACCTCTGAGGATAGCTGCAGACAAGCAAAACTAAGACCAAAGCATAAGGATTTTTGTGTGTGTGTGTGTGTCAATTTAGCAAATTGATTTTAAACGAGCCTCAGCTCACAGAAAATGATGTGACCCGAAGAACTTTACCTGCCCTTCCCACGCTCTGACCTACTCCTTCGCTGGAATGAACTTGATGGTGGGAAACCATCTTCAGTTTTATTTCTTTGAATCTGGCCTAACACACTTCAGATCTCAACCCTGGGGTCATGGATGGGCCAGCCCAAGTGCTTCATTGGGTGCATTGGATGGCTGGGCTTCCCTTTGGCCGGGTTAGGAATTCAGCATCAGAACCAAGTCTTAGTTCTTTTAAGTGATTAATGGGATGCCTCACAGACTTAGTGCACGTGTCTTCTTAATGTTTAGAAACCCAGCCTGTCAGTGAGTGATGAAATAAGGCAATTACCGTGTTCCCCTGATCTCCACTGTCCATGTCAGCACGTTGCAAAGCCTCCAATAGGTGAATGATTCAGGGTTAGTGAGGTTCTTTCGTTTGTAATCTACTAGATGGTACAACTGTTCGTGATGCTTTGGTTATTTCCCCCATGGAACACCCTGACTGCCATTCTTACTACCCTAAGAATATGTCTCTGAATGTTCTTTCTTGACACCCGTCTTCCTAGTCAGAAATGATAATTTCCCCTTTCTCATTATTAGTAATCCCCAGTGAGGTTATAATGAGGATGAAAGCAATAGCAACATTTATTAAGCATCTTCTATGTGCTAGGCACTGTGCAAAAGACTTCACTGATCTGCCATTTCATTTCCCCAATACTTTTAGGGTACAGACCTTACTCTTCCCAACAAAAATGAGGGAACTGGCATCTACAGAGATTATGCAATTGTTAGAGGTCACAAGCTACAACGTGTATGAGCCTCTGGGTCTGTGCAACCCTACAGCCCATGCTTGTGTACCATGTTGAACTGTCAGAGCATGCCAGGAGGTCTGCGGTATGAGGGTTGTCTGAGGGCAATGTCTCATCAATTTCGTTACTGTCAACTCCTGAAGCATGTGTGCAAAAAACTCTTTGCACCCAGAAGGGCGTGGCTGTACAGGATATGTATCATCAACTTGATTAGGTATTACTTGGATGTTTAATATATGTTCCTTATGTATTTATAAGATAGTCATCAATTATTATCCAATGCCAATTAGGTATCGATTAGCTATTTATAACTCATTAGTTATTTATTAAATATTCAGAACTGATTGTGCCAGTTTAAACTTTCATCAGGAATGTAGAGAATTTCCACTTTCTCCACATCCTTGTCTACATCTGGATCTGGTATTGCAGGCTTTTTTTAGATGGTTGATGTGATGGGAGCTGAATTCCATCTCTCTGAGGTTTTGGTCTTCATTTCCTTCACTGCTAATAGGTTGTGCGTATATATTGGCCATTTGGGTTTTCTTTTCTGTGAATTGCCTGTTCATGTATCTTTCTTTCTTTTCTTTTCTTGTTGGGTTATTTGCCTGTTAAAAAATGGATTTACAAGAATTCTTTATATAGAGTGGATATTAAGATTTCATTAGTTATGTATATGTATATGTAATACATACATATTATGTATGTATTAGTTAAATATTTTCCTCTAATCTTCTCCATTAATTTCAAGGTGATGTTGACAAAAGTTTTATGCTATGTAATTGTATACAACTATCTTTGCTTTTTTGGTGGAGGGGCTAGCTATTTTTGCATATTATTTAGAGATAGTCTTCTTTATTTTATTCTAAACTTTTAAGTTTTGGTTTTTACACTTGGGCACATAGGGCCTCTGATATATATTGTTACATTTTCTATAGTCTGAGGGGCAGTCCAAATTTATTTTTGCATGAAAGAATAACAAATTCTCCCAGTAGCATTTCCTATGAGCACATCTTTTTACTCTGATTTGTAATACCTTTCTCTCCTCTATCAAATTTCCATGCATATGTGGATTTGTTTCTGAACTTTGTCTTTTCCTGTGCCAATACCGATTTAGTTAATGTACCTTTATAATAAGCAAGTCACGCTTATTTATTCTTCAAATGGCGTTTGTTATTCTTAGTCATATGGATTTTAGCCTCAGCATGCCAATAATCTTACTAAAAAATGAACTTGTCTGATGAATTAAATTCACTGATCTCTGCTGTTCAAGGGTTTGCTCATGATAGTGTAGTGGGTTTCACCCACCAGGTGAATTCATTCATTAGAACGATTCATCTGCAACTCACTTGAACTAGCTTAAACCTGAATGTTGAGACATATTTTTAAAGGCTGATTCTGTGTTTAATTAAATAAAAGTCAGGGTTTCAGTCAATTTGATTAGGAAACTGAACATGAGGTCTACAGGTCAGAAGATAGAAGCTTTGGGGCACTGTAATTGTAGATAAGAATTACATGAAATCATATGAAAAACGAAGAAAGTCATTCTTGCCTGCTTACAAAATGTAGCCTTCTAGGTGCATTTTACAAAACCAGCCACCAGAGGGCAGAAAGAGCATGAGAGTCCCACTGGCTTCCTGGGCAGAGGAAAGTAAGTCTTCATGGGTTCCCACTAGGACTTAGGCGTGCTCGGTGCGCTCAGCAGATACAAACATTTTTTGGGAGAGAGCTGTTTTTCAGCTGCTAATCAAAACGGTATTTCCTGATGGTCTTATCTCAGCTGAAGTATTTTTTCCCCCAGCACAGTGAAAGAGAAACTTACTTCCTAATTCTTGAGATCAAACCTTTGACTTTTGTCACAAGGAAATGCTGTTTAATGAAGTTAGAAAGGAAAAACCCCCTCCAACCACTTATCAGAATCTCAAACACCCTAATGGAAAGTCAAGGGACCCACCAAATGAAATAGAGTAATGTTTCCAACAGGGCAATTTTCTAGCTGACCACACTGTTCCGTTCCTACTGATAAAGGGCCCTATTTATTTAATTGAAAGGTGATGGGTGTGTATTTCATGGCCTGGGCATTATTTGGTGGCAACAAGTCCATGTTTTTTGTATTGCCAACACAAATAGCTTGCTTTTCTAGAGTACTGATTTTTCATAAATAGAAAGAATACACACTTTGTAATTCTCTCTGCCAAAGGAAACGGGCCATGATGCTAATATAAGTTTTTTCCATTCAGGCTACATAGAGGGAAAGAGACGCCAGGCCTTCTGTGGGGCAGGGGGGTGTACCTTCTGTTCAGCATGTCTTGCTGAATGCCCGTTAGGCATTCTTCATTGTTCAAGGTATCGTGGGGGCCACTGGCTTGCTTTTAATGAACTGAATCTCATTTTGGAGCGATGTCTCCAAATTGGGAAAAATCATTCATAGAGCTAAAAGAGAAGATCATTAAAATGGAAAAAAAAGATGTTTAATATGGATCTTGGATTTGACTAAATATGCAGTAGCTATGTTTCTGTTTATTATTATTATTATTACCTTATTTAGGCTAAAACTTCTTGTCAGAGGCTTTCTTTTGGTTCTCCATGAAATTCTTTCATATCTGTCCTCATGGCCAACACTATACCTAGACCCTCAGCCCAAACATCTTCTCCTCTGCGATGCTTCCTGAGACTTCATCAGATAACTTCAGCTACTCTTTCTCTCAGTTTCCCTTGCTCTTGTCACTGGCATGGTTAATGCTGGTTTACATCTTCATGTCCCTGTTGGGTCTCAAGGCCATTGAGAACAGAGACCATAGCTGCTGTTCACCTTTGGGTCCCAAGCCCCAGCACAGAGCTGTGCACACGGCATAACCCAGAAAATATTTCTTGAGTTGAAGAGAAGGTCGATACTTTCTCCCAGCCCTCATTTATAGTGTTTGGAAGGTACCGCCAAGCTTTCACTTAACCATCATGGTGAAACCCAACATGCCCTTTCGATGCTAGGAGCTTTGGCCACATGGCTTAGCCTCATGCTGACATTCTGGTTGTGCGTATTCTCCAGGGCTCTGTGATATCTGAAAACTGATTTACACTAGCTTAAATCCAAGCCTTTTGATACTTCAAAAAGTTGAGTTTTTCTCATTCAATATAATAAATGGCTTTCCTCTGCCCAGGACTGTGAGGCTTGTGTCCTGGAAGGGCAAGGAAGAGTAATGAAAAGAACATGGTTTTCTGGGTCAGCAAATAGGTACTCAAATATTGGCTGCATGAATGCAAAAATGAATGAATAAATGATACATAGGGTTGCAAATATGAAATGCACTAAAAATAATGCATGCATTGAGTCCTTACTACATGCCAAGTGCTCTGTCAAGTGATTGCTTTAAATGTGTATCGCATTTCATCTTCAAAACTCTTTGAGGTAAGTACTTATGGAAGCTCTAGGTTATGGGCAAGAAAACTAAAGCTCAGAGAGGTTAAGTAAGTCTCCCAATGCCACATAGCTACTAAGTGTCTGAGCCAAGATTTGAACCTAGGTGTTTTGACGACGGAGCCAGTACTTTTAACCTCTGGCACGTAAAGCAGAGTTCCTAGCACATGGAACACACTAGATAAATAATAGAAGTGCTCCCCTTTTATTAGCATTAGACTCACCTTTAAGATTCCCAGTGGGGAACAACTTCAACTGGGGGGCATCACTAGGGAATGGGACAGAAGCCAGAATGTGCCCTCCTAAATCTGGCCTGAGCGATAGAAGGCATCTTTGGCCTGAAGAAGTGTAATACAAAGAAAATCCTAATTGCTACAGCTAAGTAATTAGAAGATCCAACCTATAAATCATAGTGCGCCAACCCCTTTAATTATGTGCACAATTAAATAGGTGACTAAGGCACATTCTTCCCTAGGTGAGCATATTTAATATCCTGTAATGGCAACAAGTTTCAGGCTGATTTATCGTTATTTTGTTTGGTCAGATGATTTTTTCTGCATTTTAATGTGTTTTGTAGTTACATATTTGCTGTGAACAAACAATGCTTTTCCCAGGTAGTGTGCTGTAAAGGACTGGCTTCACGATTTGTTTACTATTCTCTTAGGCCTCGCAGAAATCAAACAACATTATGTACTTATTTTTAAGTAGCTGCACTAAAATCTTAAACAGCCTCCTTAGAGCCTTTCTTTCTCTGCCAGAACACACACACACACACACACACAAATTTGAAAAATGATCAGTTTCCTTTAGCCTCATCTTGACACATGGATAGGAAGTTTTGATATGAAGCTCTAATAATATACAATCAGAAGTCTCTGTTAACTCTGACTGGTATCCCCATTCAAGGAGCTAAAGATGACACATTTTGGCATGCACACACTAGGCACACCTCTGAAATTTAGAAGAGTAGTAGTAATAATACAACAAAATTTTAAACATGCACTTGAAAAGCTTATGTCTGGATTCAGTGAAGTGTTGGAAAGACTCCAGGCTTTGAAAGCCAAGACTTGGGTTCAAATCCTGGCTCTGCCTCCCATTAGCCTACTGCAAGTTAACTCCATTGGAACTGAGTTCCAGTAACACAGGAAGAATCCCACCTGCTTGGCAGAGTGGCTGTGAGAACGAGAGATGTTGCATATGAGGCCCCAGCAAGGTGACTGGGACACAGTGGGAACGGAGTTGAGTGCTAGCTGCTATTTTAATTATAACCCGAATAAATTTGGGCCTTCTTATGCACAGAATCCAAAAGAAGCTCCAATCAGACTTCAAACCCTTATCCGTGATTTGTGTGTCCCTATAGGACCCTTCCAACACATGGCTGAACTTCTTACATACCTTCTTTATTTCTCCTTCACCCCAAAGTACCCTGATTCATTTTTCTCCCTTTCTTTCCAAAAATTCCAACCCATCCCAGTTCCTTGCTGCCCCCATGCTCCCTAGAGCTCCCTCTCCCAGGCCCCTGGGGGCTTTCTTTTCTCCAGGGGAAACTCTGAGCCCACCCTGACAGAGGGGGGTTCCCAGGTGGGGTCTCAGCTTCTGATCTCCATTTCCCTCCACTGCCTCGATCGGCAAAACCAGCCCAGGAGCCAAGTGCCGAGGACACTCTCCTCGTTAGCAGAGCGGGGGAGTTAACAGCGCTTGTGCTTTCATATTTATTTTTGTCTGTGAAGCACGATCAAGCTTTAGGCTTGATAGACATACATCATTTAGAAGAAGTAGGTTAGGGTATTAGATTTCATGCTTTCTCTTTTTGGAGACAGAAGAGGAAGTAGAGGAAAAGAGTAGGCTAAGGGAGAAGATGAGAGAAGGAGTGGGGGGGAGAAGGAAGAATTGGGGGTTGGGGATGGCCAAGGGCAAAAGAGGAGGGAGAATGGTTCAAGGGAGCTGTATGTCCTGCATCCTGCAGAGATAGCTCACAGGTATGGAGCTTGCATCACTGTTTTATTTATTTAATTCTTATTTATTTATTTATTATTTATTTATTTATTATTTGATTTATTTAATTCTTACAACAACCATGGGAATAGGAACTTTAACATCCCCATAATACAGATGAGTCTACTGAGGCACAGCAGATCTAAGTGACTTGTCTGAGGTTACAAAACCAGAGCTCACAAGCAAGCAGCTTGGCCCCAGAGCCCAAGCTCTTACCCTGTGTCATGCTGTTGTGTGGTCGCAGAGAGCAGAACCCAGGGACACTCTGCACTGAACAAGCCTTTTGGAAGGAAATAAAGGAGGCTTTGGAGGGACACTGGTGTCCTCGGTGCTTAAAACTATGCTGGGGGCATGGCAGATCCCTAATGAACATCTGGGGACAGACAGACAGGCAGACAAGGGTATTGACTGGGAAGGGAATAAATGTCAGCAGCAGAGAAGAAGAAACAGGGCTCTCTCTGCAACTGTGCAACTGAAATTTTCCCACTGACAAATTCCAGACCAGATGGGCCAATACCGGGGTTTCTTGTCACAAAATAAGCAGCCATCTAGAGAGACACAAAGCTGTCAAAAGTTTGCAAAGAGGGGATGGTGGTGAAGGATGAGCAGAAATTGCTTTTCTGTTTTTCCTTAAAACATAGGGCCTGGGAGCAGCCAAGAGATCTCTTTCTAATGCGCTTCTGAAGAATGACACAAATATCCCAACATCAATGAATGACGTGAATGGAAGCATCAGAGTCAGAACAAGCCATGGGACAGCATCCCCCGCAGGACACTGCAGAGTGGAGAGCAGGGATGTGTGTAGATGCTGCTTTGCTTTTGTTTGGAAAACAGTTCATAAAGAATAAGAAGGACTTTTCTAGGCCTCTGGCTTAGGGGCTCTGGTTAAACAAGTACCATTGACAGCAGGTAATACTAACCCTAAGCCAGCCATAGCCCCACGGGACCTCTCTGCCCCTGTGGACACGGGAATTGTCACTGTGTTTCTTGATGGGACAGGAAATAAAAGCAGAGGAGTCTTTGCAGAAGGCTGACTTTTAAAAAGATTTTCTAATGTGGTTTTTCATACTCCGAGCGAGGCTTTGGATTAGCATCCCAAAATGAGGGTTACTTCTTTCCTATCCTCCCCGCCCCCGCCCGCCAATTCTGAATCTGGTGAGCGCTACTGGTCCTATTCAGTGCGGAGAATCTCACAGGAGGTAAACAGCACCTGGGCATCGCTTACCTCCTTTGATGTTTAACACAATTTACAATGAAAGTTTTGGGAGACATTTAAAACCGTGCAAGGTCCTAAATCATTAAAGGAATGTGGTGCTAGCCTTAAAAAATGATAATAGAATGCATTCAGCAATAAAGTGCCAAAGTTTAGTGGCCTGTTGGCTAGAGGCTCTTTTGGAGAAACTGAGCCAGATTAAAAAAAAAAAAAAGAAAAAAGTGCATGGCAGAACTGTTATTATACAAATAAGGAATGGTCATTGCACCAATTATGTGTGGATTAACACAGGTAAAAATGAAAACAAAAATAGATTAGCTAATGACATAAAAATTGCTAAATGATCCGTAAATAATCATGCAGGACAACTTTTGGGGTGTTTGACAGGCCTATCACCAGCTCCCCGGGTTCCTGTAGGGACATTTGGACCATATATTCATAATCCCTTATCTAGAGGGTGAACGGCAGCCTGTGTTGCCTGAACCAGTCCCAATTTAGGTCTGTTCTCCTGGTGTAACGTGGAAAAAAAAAAAAAGGCAAAAAACTTTTCTAATGGAAAATTTCCAAAATATACAAAATTACACAGAATAGAATAATAAAGGTCCAGATAATCTCATTTTCTCTCCTGTACTATTTTTAAACAAACCCCAGTCACCATAATTATAAAAGATAGAAACGTAACGAAAAGCATCTCCACCATGCCATTATCACACCTGAGATAAAGAACTGTAATTCCCTAATATAATCAAACATCAAGGCAGTTGTTGAAATTTCTACTTTTCTCATAAGTATTATAGAACTGTATTTTTTAAGGCTTTTTGTTTATTTGAACTAAGATTCAAATAAGGGCATGCGCTGCAATATTTTGACATATCCTTTGAGTTTCCTTCCTGTGTAGTTTTCCTATCTTTTTTTTTTTTAACTGGTTATTTATTTATTTATTTATTTGACAGACAGAGATCACAAGTAGGCAGAGAGGCAGGCAGAGAGAGAGGGGGAAGCAGGCTCCCTGCCCAGCAGAGAGCCCGACGCGGGGCTCGATCCCAGGACTCTGGGATCATGACCCAAGCCGAAGGCAGAGGTTCAACCCACTTAGCCACCCAGGGACCCCTCAACTGGTTATTTTGACATCATTATTAATTCATGGATGTAAATACATTTCATATGTTTTAATTCATTACAGTTGTTATCCTTATTGGTACTCAAACTGTCCCGTATTTTGGTTGGTGTGAATGTCTTCAACTTGGCTCTTCAGTTCTTTGACAAGATCCCAATAGTTCCTGGTAGCTCCCTTGCTTCTAATATAATAAGAGGTGTCAAGTTGGTCTTGTATACCTCCCTCTGCGGTGTTGGAATCAGCTACTTCTCCAAGAAGCCCTGTGTCCTTTCAGCAGGACATAGTATATAGAGACCACTCTTGGGACACTGGGCTGCTCATTTCTACTGTTTTGTCGTGTTTCTAGACCTTTTCAGTGGATATGGCTAAGAAAATTTTAAAGGTGAAGCATATCATAAGTATATGCTGATACTTTCTTTCTTTTTTTTTTTTAAGATTTTATTTATTTATTTGACAGATCACAAGTAGGCAGAGAGAGGGGAAGCAGACTCCCTGCAGAGCAGAGAGCCCGATGCAGGGCTTGATCCCAGGACCCTGAGATCATGACTTCAGCTGAAGGCAGAGGCTTAACCCACTGAACTACCCAGGTGCCCCTATGCTAATACTTTCAATTCAAGTTCAGGATTACAGGGTTTTTACTTAAAAATCTTGTCTTACATTTGTATGTCTGTGTTCTCCTGCCAGGAATACTGAATCACCAGTCCTCATGGCAATGTCTCCCACCATTTTGTCCCACCAAGCTTGTTATCTAGTAAATTCCTCAGGAAGAGCTCATGAGAAAAATATTTGGGGTACTTCCATGTTCATCACAGTTTATCTGTGGTATTTAGAACTTAATGTCAATTTGACTGGATAAAAAAAATATAAAATCACATTTTCCCTTGATCATGCCAAAGATAGTCCTTTTTATCCTGGCATAAAGCATGACTATTGAGCAATCTAGTGATATTCTTAGTTTCTTTCTCAGTGACTTTGTCTTTTTTGGATGCCCAAAGGACTTTCTTTCTTTCTTTTTTTTTTTTCTTCTTAAACTTCAGTTGGTTTTCAAGACTACATTTCAACATTGGTTGTTCTGTGTTTGTTTTTTTTTTTCAGGTCCATGATACGTCCCTTTAATATGTACAGTTAACCCTTAAACACTATGAGGTTTGGGATGCCAACCCCACATGCAGTTGAAAATTTGTGAATAATGTTTGACTCCCATAAAAAATGTAACTTGTCATAGCCTACAGTTGATCGGAAGGCTTACTGATAACGTGACAGTCAATTAACACATTATTTTTATGTTATGTATTATATACTATATTCTCACAATAAAGTGAGCTAGAGAAAAGAAAATGTTAAGAAAATCATGAGGAAGAGAAAATACATTTACAGTCCTGCACCATAAAAATCCACCTACGAGTGGATCTGCACACTGACCTGTGTTGTTCAAGGGTCAACTGTCATTTCAAGCAAGTTTTTATTTCAGGACTTTTTTCTTGAATTTTCATTTTCAGTATTTGTTCTGCTCTCCTACTTTGGTTTCCTTCTTTGAGGTAGAGGGGGACCTCCTATAAAACATACGTTGCTTCTTTTCCTTTTTGAGCTCTCTCCTATATCTACCATTTTCTTTTCATTCCTTTTTGTTCCTTTATTTCTTTTTAGTTGAAAAATTTTTGGCTTTTTTCCAGGGTGTTATATGTTGTTGGCTCACTTTTTATTTGTGCAGTTTGGTTTTCACTTATAAAATGATTATTTTATTTCTAATTTTTTTCTGAGTTCTATAACTTTGTGTCTGAACTAAAAAAATTCCAACTGATAATTTTCTTTCATATTTTCAATAATTTTAGTTAAAAAAAAAGATTTATCTACCCATTTGAGAGAGAGAGAGAGAGAGAGAGAGAATGTACACAGGGAGAGGTGCAGAGGGAGAGAGGGAGGGAAGCAGACTCCTGGCGGAGCATGGAGCCCAACGTGGGGCTGGATCCTAAGACCTGAGCTGAAATCAAGAGTCAGATGCCCAACTGAGTGAGCCATGCAGGCTCCCTATATTTTCCATAATTTTACATCATCTTCATCTCTTTTAGCTCATTTTAAAATATTGTTTGCATTCTTATTTATTTTGTGGGTGTGTCCTTCTGACATGCCAATCATTCTTTTCCTTATTCTCTTTTTAAAAGAATATTGACTTTGTGTAGGATTCAACCATGATCATACTTTGTTGGTTATTATGGAAAATGAGTTTTCCCTTACTTTTAAGGTGGAGGTGGGGGAGTCAGAATGTTTTTTTTCCTAGCTTCATGGCTCTAGAGCTCTCTTCTTTTCCTCCTCCTCCTCCTCCTTCTCCTTCTCAGTAAAAAATATGACTTTATAATCAAAGAACTGCCCCCAGTGCTGCCTACCCACACTTTTATCTGGATCTTTTTGTTTTGTTTTCTATGTCCCGTCCTACTCTGTATTCTATTCTCAAAGAGGAGCTTGATCTTGGAAAGAAATTTTTCTTTGTTTTTGGGTTTTCCTAGGTGCCAGGCTATGGCAGTTCCTTAAGATATTTTCATAAACCTTTGCACTCACCCGAGAATTCGTTAGTACCAAAGTCTCTCCCAGATTCAATTGCTGTTTCAAATTGACCCATCCCATTTCCAGTATAGACTCAGTGGGTATTTCAGGATTCTTCTGTCCTCCAGTCCATCGAGTCAATGCCCAGAGCTTCCGTGCGTTTCTTCCTACACAGATGCTGCATAGATCTGGGAGCTCTTAAATATTTAATGGCTTTTAGGGTTTTGGGGGACACCTGTTACTTAGTTTTTTTTCAGTAGATGCTGTTCGTGGATTTTGGTTTCACTGTCTTGGTGGTTCTCTCTGTAATTACGGGAAGATTGGAGAAATTAGGAAATTACATTGCCAGGTGCATATTCTCAGCATTCCCTCCTGAGGCAATCCCTAATAGCAACCCCTTCACTCTCAGAAGTGAAGTCTGCACAATAAATGGCATGGTGTCCTACTCATCCTGAATCAGAAATCCAAATGATTCTGAAAATGGAAAGATTTTCCAACTCATTTGGATCAATTCCAAACCCAATCTGAACTTGCTTGGTGGTAAAGTCTGACCTGGTCTAATGCTGCAAATATTTTTTATTTTTTCCATTTATTATGAATATTCATTCATTTTCCTTTAGAAGTGTTCACCTCTTTCATTTTAGGATGTGGCCTCAGACCTAGTGATGATGTCATGTAATATACAGTGGAGATCACCATTTTAAAATATGAAAAGCTATAAAATCTGAAATACTTTTGAATCTACAAGGTTCAGATAGGGAATTACTGTAGAAGACTTCACCCTCATTGCCACCGAGAATTATAACAGGTGAGGGGTGCCTGGATGGCTTAGTCGCTAAGTGTCTGCCTTTGGCTCAGGTCATGATCCCAGGGTCCTGGGATTAAGCTATGCATCAGGCTCCCTGGTCAATGGGACGCCTGCTTCTCCCTCTCCCACTCTTCCTGCTTGTGTTCCCTCTCTTGCTTTGTCTCTCTCTGTCAAATAAATAAATAAAATCTTAAAAAATTTTTTAAAAAAGAAAAAATTATAGCAGGTGAATTTCTGTCCCAAGCCCGTGGATCCTATTTTCTCTCCTTGAAGTTAGGAGTAGGACTGTGGATACTGATGGGGCTTGCATGGCGTGTGACCATAAAGTCGCCTGGGGCAGTAATGTCCCACTCACACGCATGGAGAGACAGAGAGGCACAAGAAACAGGTACAGAAAGGCCAGCTGTGAGGAGAGACCATGGGACTGGAACCAGAAGATAAACACTGCTTATGTCGACGTTCCAGTTTGTGATTTCAATCACTCATGAGTCCTTCCTTTTTTAAGGTTCATTGAGCTATCCCTGTGTTTTTCCAGTAAAGCCCATTCAATTGCTTTAGCCAGCTGGAATGAATTTTTGCTCCTTGCAACTGAAAGGCCTTTAATAAGCCACACATATGGGTGTCCTCTCCCAATGTTGTCTTCACGAAAGGAGTCCGCGGGATCTCAGCACAAAGTGGTGGAGGGCCACGGTCTCACCTTGGACTCGCTGACTCATTTAGTCATCAGAGAGGCTCCTAATCAGTGCCCAGAGATTTATCAGATAAAAAAAAATAGTTCATTATTGGGAATAGAAGGCATAGTCCCCACTTTTGGGAAACAAGTTTGATCCGTGGCCTTGTCTTTTTGTGTCTTCTTGTCTCTACCAGATAACTCCCTCTAAGACAGCTTGAACATCTAAAAACAGTCAAAAGGGCAGCTGCAGAAATGATCAGAGGGTCTGACTAGGAATAATCCTATGGGAAGTGCAAAAAGTCCTGACCTTTGGGAGAGCTTGTCATTCATTTATTCACCCAACAAATATTTATCAGACGCCTTCGTGTGTCAGGCACTGACCTAGCAGCTGGGGAGGCAGCAGTGAGCAAACCACCTTTGTAAAAGCCTTTGTAAAAGATGGCCTTGTCCTGTGGGAAGCCAAAGAGAAACAAAAAATAGTAGGTTAGATGGATAAGAATTACAGAGAATAATAAACCAGGAAAGGGGCAGGGAGATTGTGTGTGAAGTGAGGGGTATAGTTTTAAACAAGGTTGTCAGGGAAGGCATCACTGAGAAAATCGCACTTGAGCAAGGACCCAGAGGAAGAGAAGGAGCAAGCCACCATCCTCCCTCTTCAGACATCAGTCACAAGTCCATGTTGCCATCTGGGCTCCTGACTAACCAACCTGCTGTAGATCTGAGGTTCCCACCACCCCCTCTTTGAGTAATTTGCTAGAGCAGCTCACAGAACTCAGAGACACATTTTACTTACTAGACAACCTATTTATTATGAAAGGCTAGAACTCAGGAATGGCCAGATGGATGAGATGCATGGGACAAGGTATGAGGAAAGGGCACAGAGTTCCTACGTCCTCTCCAAGCAAGCCATTCACCTCAGTCTCCACATGCTCGCCAACCCGGAAGCTCTCAACCTGTTCTTTTGGGTTGTGACAGAAGCATTGTTACGTAGGCGTGACCGATTACATCATTGGCCATTGGAGATTGATTTGCCTTCCAGAGGTTGGCTGGGACTGAGAATACCAGCCCTCTAATCTCATGGTTCATTCCCCTCAGCAGCAGCCCCCACCTTTAGGTGCTGTTCCAAAGTCACCTCATCAGCATGGCAAAAGACATCTCTGTCATTCTTGTTCCTTAGGTAATTCCAAGGGTTTTAGGAGCTCTGTGCCACAAATGGAGATGAGGACCAAACATACATTTCATGTGATAACTCACAATATCACAGAGGGCAGAGTAGAGTCAAGGAGAGCCTCTGGGAGGCTGTTACAGAAATTTGAGGAGAGGTTGTGGTGGCTGGGTCCTGGGGGGGTGGATGGGAGGCAGGGCTCTTTGCTCAGGATCACGTGTGTTCCTCTTCCATCAAATATGCCCTGCTCTTCTGGGAGTTTTAACAGTGTGCTACTTTTATGATAATTACCTGTTGCTGGTTTATAGGGCGTCCCTTGTTTGATGTAGCAATTTATGAAACAATGACACCATTTCACACCTTTCATCTTAAGGTTTTGAAGAGGATGACACATTTTCTGCTCTGAGGAAGCCAATTAATTAAGCTGATTCCACCCCTTCCACAGAGAAGTGTGCTACTACGCCCATTTCAGAGGTGTTAAACTGAGGCCCCGAGCTGCCCCCCACGGACCCCCTTTGCTCCTGGTCCATCCCTGTGCATTCTAGGAGTCCAGTTTTGATTTCTGAATATCCTCATCCAAACCTTTTTGAACTTTTGGAACAAACATGGAAGTAGAAATGGGAATTAATCTAGAATGATTCTGGGATCCTCACGGTGGGGAAAGGGACAGGAATTCTAAACAGGAAGTTGAGCCATCTTCCCAGCTATATTTGGGAGTAAAGATTCATTGCCAAAGATGGGCCAGTTCAGCCCTATGCTTGGGGAGACAAGGCAGAAGAGAGGAGGGTGGCAGGAGGGTGCTCCTAGGGGAACTGAATCATGAATATATTTGCCTGTTTTAGCAATTCTGTGTGCCACTCCACTCATGGTACCTGCCAGAGTGACACATGTCCTTGGTGGGTCCCAGTGTTCTTGCTTCTTCGAGTGTGAGTCTTGGGTGAAAAGATATGCATTTTGTGTTCCTAAATGCAAACCAAGGACTCTGTTGGGTGCTCAACTGAGGTCACAGCAGTTCGTTCCAGTGCCGTAGGAGAAGCTGCCCCTGCTGAGTGCCCGAGAAGGTCACGTGCACTCAGTAGAGGCTTGGAACAGTGCTGTACTCCATTGGGACCCGAGGCGTCTTCGGGATTTACATGATGGCACACGGTGTAGGGTCCATGCTGACTGCAGAGCCCAACCTCTGCGTGCCCCTCTCATTCCTATTTCTCTGTTGTGGGGTCTGAGGCTGAGTCAGGAGCCTTCTGAGTGGATTTGAAAAAGTAGTAGATGCTCCAGAAGAGAGTGATCCATTGTCTGTAATGGGAAGCGATGTGCACTTTTATGCCAAGAGGCCATCAAGTTTCTGTCGGCAGTTTTCTTGCAATGTCCTGTTTGCGTGGAACTACGTGGGCTGATGCACCTCCAAGGAGTTAGGAACTCAAGGTCGTGGAGGGTTGTTGGGATGCAGGACAGATTTAATCATCTTTGCTTACTGCGGGTGAGAAACTGTTTCCTCCCTGTCGGCTCCTCTGTCTTTCGCGGTGGTGGAGAAAACAAGGCAGTACCAGCCCCATATGAATGTGTGTCTTTTCTGATTGGTCGTGGTTTCAGCAACAGGCCAGCTGGCTGTTTAGGGGAAAAGAAAGAGCTCTGTACACATTGCCTGCCTTGGTCTGAATTTCACTGCTCTGCCAAGGACTTAGAAGGGGCAGCATCTGCATCCACGGCTGTCATGGGCATTCAGGCTCTTGGATAACAAGATAAAGGGCAAAAGCTGAATTTTCTTGTGCCAAGAAGAGGAAGAGTATCAGAGCCAAGAAGATCAAACCGCTGCAACGGAGAGTGGCTCAATGGTACCTATTAACCTCTGTCAGTGCTGGAGTCCTGCAGTGGGAATTTTGCCAGAAATCAGCCCTGAGTGAAAAACAAGGTTTGGCTGGTTCCATGTTACCACAGGAAGGAGGCATGGGAATTTCCAGCAAAAGGAGCTAAGCTGTTCCATCCCCAGTCTGCAAGGATGAACCCAGGGTTGGAATCAAACATCCTGGGAACTGATGAGATGCAGGTCCGTGCCTTGTCCCGTGGAGGAAGTGGACAAAAGGCGTTCCTGCTTGTGGTCACGCACCTGGCAAGCAGCCATTTCAGGTGGGCGTGTGCACATCGTCACGGGCCAGGAGTTGGCCCATGCTGAGTGTCTGTCTTCTGAGAACTGCTTCCACGTTTCCTGTTGCTGGCATCTGGGCGACTTGCAGTTTTCTGCTGCCGTTCAGACTCGCTGGCTCTGTGCTTTCCCCCGGCGAGGAAGGAATAACACACCACATGTTCAACAGTGGATGTGTTGCGACTAGGGTTTCGTGGGCTTTGTTAGAGAGAGGATTGGAGATACTGATCACCTGAGAGCACCGCTGGAAAACCCACAAGCGAATACCTAAAAACCACTCCAGAAGACATTGCCCCTACTCATTCTTTGGTAGACTAGCAGCCTGGCTTAACTTCTTAGCAAAGCCCACCCTTTCCTCTGCTAGTGAAACGGGACTGATGAACGTGGGTGTTTCCTCTCACCCAAATAAGCCAACCACCATGCTGAGTTTTATGGAGCAGTTACTAACAAAGCCATTGATTCCAGGCCAAAAAGCCCTAAAATTCAGCCAAAAGCCCGGGTAAGCACCTCTGAAGGGCAGTGTCCCCCCTATTGGCTGAACAACTCATATTTCAGTAGAGTTGTTGTTTTTGATTGCTTCTGGATCTTCTATCATTCGGGTTGTCTATTTCCAGACATTTCAGCTTTTCTGGCCACTAATATCAAGGAAAAACATGACTTGCCGGAGGAGTCAATTTTGTTTCTATCCAATGCAGCAGGTCTGCAGAATCCTGGGCTTGACTGGATGAGGAAGCCATTGTACTGTGTCTTGGATAGAATAGTAGAATAGAATAGTAGGATAGCATGGTAGAATAGGAGTTTATTTGTAGGAAGTCTTTATCAAAGGAAATCTAATAAGGCATTTTTGAGCAAAAGTGATCTAGAACATTGTTTTAAAAACTGTGTGTTATAACCATTAGTCGTTCATGACCTGTGTCAAGAAAAAAGTAAGTGAAAAAGAATAAAATATAACAGATCAGAGCATATCACACCTAATAAAGGTCAGAATCATTTCTTCAAATTTTGTTTTAGTGGCTTGGATGTAAATTTGACTGAATTACATTGGAAAATATGTTGCAAACAGCAGTTCATCATCAAGAAAGCTTGATAATTGCAGTTCCTGGATAGGAGTCAGGAGTCTGCAGGTTCTAGTCTTAATTCTGCTGCTGCCTCTGTGAACTTGGGCAAGGCCTTTTACTTTCCCGGGTCTCAGTTTCTCAACGGAAAAGTGAAATTGTCTATGAAGTCTTCTCAGTTCTAAAATCCAATGATTAAAGTAAAATTCTCAAAGGAATCAATTTCAGCATTCAACCATTATCAATAAAAAAATTATTCTGGGGCACCTGGGTGGCTCAGTGGGTTAAAGCCTCTGCCTTCAGCTCAGGTCATGATCTCTGGGTCCTGGGATTGAGCCCCGCATCGGGCTCTCTGCTTGGCGGGGAGCCTGCTTCCTCCTCTCTGCCTGCCACTCTGCCTACTTGTGATCTCTCTCTGTCAAATAAATAAATAAATAAATCTTAAAAAAAATTAAAAAAATTATTCTGCACTGTTAACTTCTATTTTCCACATTTTGGAAAGAGATGATTTCCCAAAGAGCTCTGAAATGGGCAGACCATGTATATGAACACAGTCCATTCAGATGGAGGTTACTTCAATACATTAACTGAGCTCAGGGACGATATCTCTGGGTTTCCAAAGAAGTTTTGTACTAGATTTCTCTAGTTACACTGCAATTATGTTTTGGCTATATTTGAAAACATATACAAATCCTCTCTTGGAAGGGGGAGGAGGGCGGATGGGGAAAGGCAAGTAATTGCTTAGGAAATGTTGAACTTGGTTAATTTGGAACCCCCTTCCAGCTAATGTTGAGCCTTGGGCCACTCACAGTTCCTGCTTTGTATTATGACTAATGGAATGTCAAAGAAGCATTGATCTACTAAGAGCAACCAAGGAGACCCAGAGTAAGCTGGGCCTCTTATGGGGAGTGACTGAGAGCTTGTTATTTCTGGGCCGAGGTGTTTTCCAAATAGTCTTTGAACCTATTGATTCTTCTGTTCACAAATTCACTAGAGCATAATTTGGAAGGCAACTTATACAGTTGCTTACATCTCATTATGCTTATTGGGTGTCGTCGTTCAAATCAACGTCTCCCTAAATTCACATGGAGAAAAACCAGAGCATCTCAGGCACAGCCACAAGTCAGCTGTGTTCCGGGAGCTAAAATGGGTAACTTTGGGAATATAGGCTCTACTGTGCAGCTGGTATGTGGGTTCTAGGAATGAGAGACAGCTTCAGGTTCTTAAATCAGAAATCCGAAGCCAAATTGTTTGCAGCAGAGAAGCATTGTAGCTTTTTGACTATCACCTGCATTCATGGTGCTTCAATTCCACCAGTAAGCTTTGTAGCCTCCCCGAAATGTTAGAACCAGAAGGGAAGCCTGCGGGACCGCCTTGTTAAATGCTCTCGTGCTCAGAAGAGGAAAATGAGGCACCCACTTCTACCGTCCTTTTCTATGTGAAAATGCATTAAGTGCTTCTGCCTTTTTCCATAAATTTTAAGGAGCTCTTGTTTTGCTCTTGAAGGGGGATGATCTGTAACCGTTGGCTAATTGTAGATGTAGCCTTGCTTCGTGTTGACTTCTGCGATCCTGAATTTCAGTATTGGTCCACACAGTGCCCACCAACGCCCTACAAAAACATCCTGTAACCACAAGCCAGCCCTCTCAAGACTCAAAGCCCGAGACGCCTTGACATGTACAAGAAAAGTTGGGAAGGCTTTTATTAGCTTTGATTTTGACCCCCTTCTCATAAATTATGCAAAATGTGTCACTTACATGAACAGCCCAGAAGAGCAGTTGCCAGTTGTAATATAAAAAATGATACCGCAGAAACGGAGACCTGGTTGTGGCAGATACCCTGTCAAAGGAATGATTTATAATCTGGGAATACAAGCAGCAAGAGAGGCCCACCAGCTAGGGCTGTATCATCTAAAGCAATCAAATCCCACAAATATAAAGCAATTTTGTATTACCATTTCTAAGTGCTCCCCACAATAAGGACTCTTGTATGCCCAAGTTTAATATTCAGAGCAGAAACCACAAACTCGAGCAGCCGCTCCTGGTCAGGATACTTAATAACAGTTCCCAGGCAAAGGCATGCAGCAATAGCATCGCTCAGAGCAGCTGGGGATTTGCCCGTATGGCAGCCTCTCTTGCTGAGAAGTAGAAAGCGATGGTAGGTCAGACATCCATTTGCTTTACAGATTGATATAATTTCATCAGAATTTATGATGTGGGAATTACTGCACAGGCAAGAAATGTAATCTAACCTTCATCTCACACAATGCAGAAAAGATATTATGTTTTTGAGAAAAATACACTGACTTGTTGAATCAGATTGTACACATGCAATCCTAATGGATTTCAATATTTCCTTGGACAAGTCATTGCTATTTGCGCTGTCTGTATTAAATTGGCTTGTCTAGAAGACTTTTTTTTTTTTTTTTACAAATAATAAAGAATTTTAATGCCATTTCTTCTTTCATTTTTCTCAAGTTCTGGCATATGCATTCATTATCAGTAAATTTTAAACATCTGTGGGTACAATAATAGTTTATCCTAATTTCTCTAGCCCATATTTAGACTTTTTAATATCCAAATAGTGCAATAACATATATGATTCTCTTTCATCCTTAGGAAGGGTTCATTGAGCTCCAATGGCCAAATAGAGTAAATATTGATAGACTTTGAGGACATTTTACAGATGATCATCACAGTGAGTCTGTAAGTCCTGTTGTTTGGTTCTTGAAGCCATTTTGGTTGCCATAGGTTCTGTAGTTTTCTTCCAGTGGGAAATTGAATATAATGTGTGTATTGAAAGGAAGGGCTTTCAGGGTGCCTGGGTGGCTCAGTTGGTTGAGCGTCTGCCTTTGGTTCAGGTCATGATCCTGGGGTCCTGGGATTGAGCCCTACGTCCAACTCCCCACTTGTCAGGGAGGGGAATCTGTTTGTCTTTCTCCCTCTACCCCTGTCCCCCGTTCATGCTCTCTTTTGCTCTCTCTCTCTTACAGATAAATAACGAAAAAAATAAAATCTTCAAAAACAAAACAAAAAGAAGGGCTTTCAAGATGGCCCTTACTCTTTTCATGTAGGACTAAACGTTCCTTGAATCAAAAGTTTTTTTCACGTAATTTAAGAAACAACAACTTGCAAATATCAGGGAAGTGCCCCAAACCTGAATGTGTACAGAAGTGTCTTTTGGGGGGCACCTGGGTGACTCAGTGGGTTGGGCCGCTGCCTTCGGCTCGGGTCGTGGTCTCGGGGTCCTGGGATTGAGCCCCGCATCGGGCTCTCTGCTCGGCGGGGAGCCTGCTTCCTCCTCTCTCTCTGCCTGCCTCTCTGCCTACTTGTGATCTCTCTCTGTCAGATAAATAAATGAAATCTTTAAAAAAAAAAAAGAAGTGTCTTTTGGTAAAGTTTTGGTTTCTGCTAATGACATGAGTGTGTAATCGGCCATGGTTAATCAGGACCAGTCCCTATCTTAACCATGTTTTCTTGAATTGCAAATATGTTGTAGAGTTAAAACGTACATAATCTGGAACTTAATGAAAATATGTACCTAATAGAAGGCATATTTTATCCAAATAGCAAAAAACCCTCATGTTTAATTGGCTGCCATCTCCAAATAAGAATGGCTGTTCTTCATTTTGTATCTCCTGCCACGTCCCATATCAGGTTCGTCATCTCCAGCCTCCTGTTCTGCTTTGAGGTCACTGTTACTACATTCATACTTTGAATGAGGAAATGGCTGTTTGGGAGGATTCAGTGCCTTGCTCAAGGGCACATGAGCAGTGAGGGGTAGAGCCTCGAACCAAGGTTTGTTGGATTCCAGAGTCTGGATTCTTTTTCAGTGTTTGTTAGAGCTGTTCCTTCTAGAAGGTTGGACAGGTTAGGGCTCCTTTCAACTGTTTCTTAACCATCCCCAAACCACTCCACTTTCTTCTTCCTAGTTATCTCTCACTATAAGAAACTCAAAAGTCTTATGAGATAGAACCAAAAGTCTGCTGAGGTGAACAGGGTCCAGGAAGCTGTTTGTTTTCTTAAGGAAGGAAGAATTGGATCAGAATCAGTTGAATGAACTTATCCTCTTCTCCTTCCTTCCTTAAGCAGGACTGTGGTGGCTGATGTCCCAGCAGCCATCTTGTAACCAAGAGGCAGAAACTGAGAGCATTTCAGGCATGTGGTCTTGACCTTGCTAAGCAACTAAACCAATGCCCATAGTGTCCTATCTCCAAGTGACTTGTTACATAAGAAAAACAAATGCTTGTTAAAGATATTTTAAATAAAGGTTTTGCAGCCAGATTTCCCCTAAGGTAAACCCACCCCAACATGTGGAAAACTCATTAGTCCCATTTTTTCTCACAGGGAAGGCAGAGGAAACATTTTCTTTCCCCTGAACCTCTGCAGGGTAGAATCTGGTGACTGGCTCCTGGACAGAAGCCACAGGTAAGATGCTTATAGGGTCTGGTGACACTAGGCACAGGTGTGAAAGATTCAGAAAGTGGGGGCGAACACAACAATACTTGCTATCACTCAAGAATCATCTTATTTTCTTACTAAATCCATCCTTGTCTTTTGGGAGGCTTCTTGATCACCTAATAATAAAGTGAATAAAATTGCCATGCAAAGCCTCATGGGTTTTAACTTTCCATAATCTCCTCCCAGCAGAGCTGTCCTGCCTTTTTTCCATCCTGGCTGTTCCATTAAAATTGGTTGCCAGATTTACATAAGATGCCCAGTTAAATTTGAATTTAAGAAAAAAACAATGAAGCATTTTGTTTTTTTAGTGTAAGCATATTGCATGGAATATTTGGTGTACAGCGATCTTTGGAATATTTGGGACATATTTTATCTGGCACCTTTAAGACTCTGTCCTCAGCCCAAAGAGTTTGTGGCAGGCCACTCCATAAAGCCCTTTGTAATTCAGGTGCTAGATCCCAAGTAATCCGCCTACTTTGCTCTATTTTCCCATCTTTACCATCTTTTATTTATTTATTTATTTATTTCCCTCACATTTGCTCAGCTCCTCCAGTTCTTGTGCCTAGTTGCTGACTTCCATCTTTTAACCTTTGGCTCTTTCTTAAAAGTTTTTTTTTCTTTTTAAAGATTTTATTTATTTATTTGACAGAGATCACAAGTAGGCAGAGAGGCAGGCAGAGAGAGAGAGGAGGAAGCAGGCTTCCTGCTAAGCAGAGAGTCTAATGCGGGGCTTGATCCCAGGACCCTGGGATCATGACCTGAGCCAAAGGCAGAGGCTTTAACCCACTGAGCCACCCAGGCACCCCACTCTGGCTCTTTCTTAAGGACAGATATCCGCCAAAAACTCGCCCTACACATGCACACGTGTGTGCATACTCACACACAGGTGCACACACACCTCTTACCAGTCCTTCTCTGGCAGGCCTTGCCCTCACAGACAGTTCCCTCTGGCATGGGGGAGGGAAAACAGTTTCTCCTGTACTAATGGACGTGGCTGATTATTCCCATGCTGATGATGAAATGTTCTCTCGTTTATTTATTGGACACACAGTGATTGAGCACATATTGCATGATAGGCGCTGTGGAGGAAAAAATGAATAAGTTCCTGCCTGTGAAGAGTTGCAGAGATGACCTAAAAGCAAATGATTATATTACAGGGCTATGAATACTAATAGATGAATGGGCAGCCCATCATTATTACCAGACAAGGGGCCCCCTGCATTTACTAGGGGCATAAATGTCACTCATCTTGTATGGCTGCTCTTCTCCCCCCCTGTCCAAATCTACTCTTTCCCATTGGCTCAGTTTTAGACAATTTCCCACTGACCAACCAGTTGCCTTCTGGATGCCTGGTACCTGCCTGGCATGTACTCTGTAAATTCCTTGAGAGCAGGCACAGGGTCCTGCGTATTTGCCTGCCTCAGCATCTTTGGCCCAATGAAGGTCTTTAAAAGTATTTGCAGTGTGAGATATCAATGTGCTTTTTAAAGTAGTACTAGAGCTTTTATAGGGCTAGAGCACAAGTCAGTTGCTGACCAGCAATTAGAGGTCCCAGTTTTGGAATTTATGGTCATTCATCAAATTGGTAGAGTCAGGCAAAAGTGGTTTACACATCATTCTCAGTTCTGTCTAAATTACACTATCTTGGGGCCATTACTTCTAGTTAACCCAAACAGATCTGATGTATTACATTCAGGCATTCCTAAACAATATTTATATAAATTATTGCACGTGGAAAGTCTTCTTGTCTTCTGCAATGTGTCAGCACATACACTTAGGGTGCCTGATGGGATCCTTTTCGTGGGCTGGAGCCTCTGCACACTCTGTGTGTGTAGAGGATCACTTCTGCCTGTCTGACTGTTTTGTAGGTCTGTTTTTACTTAAGTGGAATGCAGGAATGGAAATGTAGCTGTTAAATTAATCTGGCCTTGGTGAAATATGTTTGCTTCACTAGTAAGATTACTGAAATTTACATTTTCGTCACTCTTCAGTGCAGGCAGGATTTTAACTCCTCTCTGCAAGATCTTTCCAGAACACATCTCAGGAGACCCAACTTCTCCAATAATGATGTCAGTAATGTTGGGGCAATGTGAAAGGAAGAATTAGCTCTATTAGTGTAGCTCACTTTTAAGAGTCACATAGGGATGAGAGGTGAATAGTGGGCTTGCAATTGACCAGGGTTACAGAGTGTGGCTGCCTTACCCTCCTGCAGCTCAGGGTCCCAATTGGGTTGTCATGTTGATTTGAGCTGCCTAGATGACAGGGATCGCTCGCACAGAGAAAAGTTGATGAAAAGGCAGCTCTTCTAGATTTTTCTTTGGGGGAAATCTCTTCTCCTTACGTGTGCTCAAAACCAATCCTGCTTGTTATTACTGTCCAAGAAAAGTGACTGTTATTCCGCATTTTGGATTTGTATAATGTCTAATGGGTTAAGTGACAGAATGATCCATGTGTTCAGTTCATGCTAAAGAACATCTGATTTGGATGAAGTCAGTTAGAACGTACCTAATGGCCAGTTTGTTTGTTTGTTTCCTATTCCACTGTTATCCTAATCTAAGCTCTTAAATTGCTACAGACATGGTTTACTGCAAAGCCTCCTCACTGTTCTGTTTCTTCCAGTCACTTCTGCTCATCCACCCTATGTATTGACTCCTAACCAATCGCTTGAACACATCTGCTTTAGAGGGCCACATCTGGGATGATGATCAGATAGGAACAATAGGAATCTCTTCCATATAAAGTCCATCAACAAATCTTCAACATTTCCTGAATCATAGGTCGCTTTCAGAAGTTTTAACTAAGTTTGGTGGGTGGAATTTAAGAATGAGTGAATAAACTGAATTAATTGTAGCTTTGAAAAAAGGTTTGAAATGTGAAAAAGATACTACAATCTGAAACGAATGTTGATCAAAAGACCCAAAATATTTCTGAGAATGGTTGGAATTTATATTTAAAGAGATAATAGAGGATGCATTCCCATGAAGCATGTGTGGCCTGATGTGGGGAGAGAGAGAGGAAGAGGGAGAGAAGGAAGGAGGGGGAAATAAGAAGAAAGAAAAGAAACAACTAAAAGAGGAAGCACAGCCCCAGGTCATCATTGGCAGTAGTAAAATTCAGAAAGAAAATACAAAAATTAGATCAGTAAAATTGAAGATGAACTTGAGTCATATAAGCTGAATATATAAAAAAATTGTATGTATGTAAAAAAATATGTAAAAAAAATGACTGAACTGAAGGACAGAAAATAGATGGATTCTTTTTTCTGTCCTTCAGTTCAGTCATTTTTACTACAAATTTACTTCTTGAAGAAGACGTGATATGATACACAGGAGCCTGAAGTTGAGAAGGCTCATGGAGCTGATGTAAGAGAGACAGAGACCAACACCAAAACACAGCTTCATGAAAAGGACATTGCTACTTTACATGTCAGAAACTAAGGTTACCCACCAGAGAGAACAGATTGGGAAAGATTTTTATCCCTTCTCGCTTAAATGACCAAAGCCAGAAACAATGAAACAAGATTTCAAGGAGAAAATATGAGACTAAAGAAAGCTTTTCATTCATAAAGACAACTGATTCAGTAGTTCACTTATTCAATGAACAACAAAAAATTCCTTATCTATCTGTCTGTCTGTTTCTCTCTGTCTCTTTCTTTCTCTCACTACTTACAAAGCTGTAAGGAAACATGGAAGGATTCTGGGTGAGCAATGGGGGCAGCTCCCCAGAGGTCTGTAGGAAGAGAGGAACCATCCAAGGAAAGAGATGGAGTAGGTATGTGGAAAGGGATGGTGGAGAGAGGCTGCAGGTGCGCAGGGTAGACAAACCACATTAAGGACCTTATGACTTTACCCTGAAGGCACTGGGGAACTACTGAAATGTTTCAGCCAAGAGAATAATACAATTTTGCATTTTCAAAACTCCTGTGGATGAAAGGGGCTGGGAATGAATCAAAGATGAGTAAAGATTGGTGGGGAAGTGATGAGTAAAGACATTGTTGTAGTTGTTCAGACAAGAAATGAAGGCAGCGTTGGTGGTGGCAACGGGTGTAGACCCAAGTAAATGTACTTGAGAGATATTTAAAATGTGGGTGAGGGGCAAACAAAAAATGGAAGAAGATGAAGTTGAAGATGGCGTTGATGTTTCTGCTGGAGCAAGTGGACTGAGGAATTCAGAGGAAGGAGCAGGTTTGAGGGAAATTTGGGGACCATACCTGTAGGCAGGGGACAGGATCTATAAGTTTCAGCTGGAGATACAGAGTTGAGTGACTTCTGTATGAAGAAGGTGATTATGTCCTAGGAGTAGATGCAGGTGACCAGAATGCATATGTAGAATGAACTGAAACTGAAAGGTATTTTCAGAATAGCTACTTTATAACATTTACAAGCCAGGTACCTTTTTTTTTTTTTTTAAATCAAAGAATATTGAAGGATGCAATGACCATGAATCAACTGCTGGTGAAAAATAAATAAATAATAAATATTAAAGAAAGTGTTTTTGCTGATAGATCTAACTAATAGGAACTACTATTAGACTAAAATAATAATAATAATAAAAATGGACAGAGTGGGAAGCCTGGCTAGCACAGTTGGCAGAGCACAAAATCTTGGGGTCATGAGTTTGAGCCCCACACTGGGTGTAGAGTTTACTTTAAAAAAGGTTAAAAAATTTGAAGGGAAAAAATAGAGATGTTTCCAAATTTTGGATTAAAATGAATGGATAAAGGTAAAGAGGTAATCCCAGAGTGATAACAGTTTTTGCCTGCCCTAAAAAGTAGTCCAAAGATATTTATGGCAAATATAGTGAAATATAACATTAAGAGTGATTATCAAGTGTTTTACAGTAAAAACAGTATGCGTCCATGAGGTGTCATTAGCCTACAGTCCAAAGAGGGAAACAGAAATCCCCAATTATAGTGTA
The DNA here is from genome assembly GCF_002288905.1 of Enhydra lutris kenyoni. Lineage (NCBI taxonomy): Eukaryota > Metazoa > Chordata > Mammalia > Carnivora > Mustelidae > Enhydra > Enhydra lutris. The sequence continues at coordinate 68,560,079 of NW_019154096.1, read as the reverse complement.
ACCCTAATATATATTAGATATATGCAAACTAGAGGAGGGCCTTATCTTGTGGTAAGTGTTTCTGATATCTTCATTTGATAGATAGGAAACAGACTCAGTGAGGCAACAGGGTTTGATAGACATTCTTGATTTTAAGCCCAATGACCTTCCCATGCTTTATTATTTTATTATTTTTTATTTTTTTGTAAAGATTTTTATTTATTTATTTGACAGAGAGAGATCACAAGTAGACGGAGAGGCAGGCAGAGAGAGAGAG